>NW_005871190.1:172783-190144 GCF_000147115.1 Myotis lucifugus | reverse complement strand
ATACCACAACTTATTTATTCATTTATCCATTGGTGGACACTTGATTGTTTCCAAGTCTTGACTATTGAAAATGATGCTGCTATGAACATGGGGGTGCATAATCTTTTTATTATCATTATTATTATTATTATTACTAGAGGCCCGGTGCACAAAAATTTGTGCACTCGGGGGGGAAAGGGGTCCCTCAGCCGGGCCTGTGCCCTCTCGCAGTCTGGGACCCCTCGGGAGATAACGACCTGCTGGCTTAGGCCTGCTCCCGGTTGGCAGAGGGCAGGCCCAATCCCTCGGTGCAGCCCCTGGTTGGGCTCAGAGCAGGGCCGATTGGGGAGTTGGGGCACCGCCCCTGTCATGCACAGAGCAGGGCGGATTGGGAGGTTGCGATGCCACCCTCAGTCACGCTCAGGGTAGGGCCGATTGGGGGGTTGGGGCACCGCCCCCTGTCACACTCAAGGCAGGGTCAATGGGGAGGTTGCGGCGCCACCCCCTGTCACGCACAGAGCAGGGCCCATCAGGGGGGTTGGGGCTCTGTACCCTGTCACGCACAGAGCAGGGCCCATCAGGGGGTTGGAGCTCCCCCCTGTCACGCACAGAGTAGGGCCGATAGGGGAGTTGGGGCACCGCCCCCTGTCATACACAGAGCAGGGCGGATCAGGGGGTTGGGGCGCTGCCATTCTCACACTCAGGGCAGGGCCGATGGGGAGGTTATGGCTCTACCCCGTCACACACAGAGCAGGGCCCGTGGTGGGGGGGGGGGGTGGGGCGCCTCACCCTGTCACACACAGAGCCGCAGGGCGATCAGGGGGTTAGGGAGCTCCCCCTTATCAGGCACAGAGCAGGGCTGATCAGGGGGTTGGGGCGCCTTCCCCTGTCACGAACAGAGCAGGGCGGATAGGGAGGTTGTGGCCCTGCACCCTGTCACACACAGAGCTGCAGGGCGATCAGGGGGTTTGGGCGCTGCCCCCTGTCACGCTGATCCCGGTGCCGGGAGGCTTTGCGGCTCCGCTGATCCCAGTGCTGGGAGGCATATTACCCTTTTACTATATAGGATAGAGGCCTGGTGCATGGGTAGGGGCTGGCTGGTTTGCCCTGAAGGGTGTCCTGGATCAGGGTGGGGGTCCCCACTGGGGTGCCTGGCCAGCCTGGATGAAGGGATGATGGCTGTTTGCAGCTGGTCACACACCCTTCAGGGTGGGGGTTCCCACTGGGGTGCCTGGCCAGTCTGGGTGAGGGGCTGAGGACTGTTTTCAGGCTGGTGGGTGACTGAAGCTCCCATCTGCTCCTTTTTTTCTTTTTTTTTTATTCTGGGCCAAGGCCTCTGCTGCTGAAAGCAGGTATCTGGTTTGTTTGGTTCTATAATCGAAACACTGTATCATCTCCAGCTCTGAGATCCTGGCTGGCTGAAAGCTGGTTTCTGGGGTTTTGTTTAGCTTCTATATTTGTTACAATGTTTCAAACTGCCAGCTCAGAAGCCGGCAAGGCAGGTGTGGAACGTTGGAGTCCTCCTTCACTGAAGCAAGCAAGCCTCCTGTTAGCTTCCAGCTGCCTGGCTGCCGGCTGCCATCTTGGCTGGCAGTTAATTTGCATATCGCCCTGATTAACCAATGGGAAGGGTAGCGGTCGTATGCTAATTACCATGTTTCTCTTTTATTAGATAGGATTACTATTACTAGAGGCCTAGTGCACAAAATTTGTGCAGTGGGGGGGTTGTCCCTCAGCCCAGCCTGCACCCTCTCCAATCTGGGACCCCTTGGGGGATGTCCGATCCCTGTAGTATAGGGCCTAAACAGGCAGTCAGACATCCTTCTCACAATCCGGGACTACTGGCTCCCAACCACTTGCCTGCCTGCCTGCCTGATTGCCCCTAAAAGCTTCTGCCTGCCAGCCTGATCACCCCCTAACCACTCCCCTGCCAGTCTGATCACCCCCTAACCACTCGCCTGTCAGCCTGATCGACTCCTAACTGCTCCCCTGCCAGCCTGGTTGCCCCCAACTGCCCTCCCCTGCCAGCCTGGTCCCCCCAACTGCCCTCCCTTGCCGGCCATGTTGTGGCTGTGGGTGCCACCATCTTTGAGGGCATGGCAATCAATTAGCATATTCCCTCCTTATTGGCTGTGGGTGCCACCATCTTTGAGGATGGGACAGTCAATTAGTATATTCCCTCCTTATTGGCTGTGGGGACCTCCATCTTTGTGATGGCATGAGGGTCAATTAGCATATTCCCTCTTTATTATATAGGTTTATTATTATTATTATTATTATTATTATTATTATTTGTTAACCTTCACTAGAGGATATTTTTGATTTTTAAACCATTTGGAAGGGAGGCAGGGAGAGAGAGAGAGAGAAACATTGATGTGAGAGAGACACATAAATTGGTTGCCTCCCTCATGCACCCTGACAAGGGCCTAGAGATAGAACCTGCAACCCAGGTATGTGCACTTGGCCAGAAATGAAACCCATTACCCTTCAGTGCATGGGCTGACACTATAACCATGCCAGCCAGGGCTTGACGTATCTCTTGATTTTAAAAAAACCAAAAAGAAATTCTTGAGATGCAGTTATGTTCATGTAAGGGTAATATGTAATAAACTTGTTTTATGTTTCTTCTGTATTATTTAGAGTTATACACTACAGCCTTCCCGTGTAGTGTGTTGTGTGTGTGTAGATGAAAAAGTAGACCATGTTTGGGAGAAGTACTTTTCTTAAATCAACAAGTAACATTTGAAGACATAATAACAGTACTTTCCATACAAATGATGAAGAATAACACTATTTATTTCCATATTGACTATGGCTAGATGGATCTGATGATTCCTGGAACCTGTGAGTCAGAATTATGTCCATAACCTGTCTCCATTAATGCTCACCTGTGAGTTATTTCTTGGTGAATCAACCAGCCAGGTTAAAATCAGTAAGAGCAGAAATTGGAGAAAGCCTATGCTTTTATTGGAAATCATATGCTGTTATTCATGTTTCACTTTATGCAGTCACATTTTCAAAGGCTATGCTTTTTAACTATTTTTAATACCAGAAAGTATCTGAGTTATGCCAATTTTTGAGCTAAAATTTTTAATGATTAATGTATGAGAATTAGTAGTATTCTTGATAAAGTAAAGGTCTGTTTTCATGATTTTGAATGATATCCTTTTTCTCTTCCATTGTCTGTGAAAAATACTATTTCCCCAAAGTTTTCTCATATGTATTTTAAAAAGTCCAGAGGAAGCCCAGTGCCCATGGAAAAAGTCTACTGAATTTCCATTCTTCTGTGTTTCCTTTGAACAGGGTTTAGGTTCTAAACATGCACTTTTCCTCATTCCCTGAGGTCATTACAATGGCTATATTTTTGTTTGTTTGTTTTCAGTCCTACATCTCTCATATCAATGAGCTTGGAAGTGGTATGGAGTCCTTTTGGTTGTTCTTTGGCACTTTTAAAGCCATTTCTATCCATATTCATACTACTCCCCTTTCAGTTATCTATCAATCCTCCTTGAAGATTTTAGCAACTTCTTACTATCAGTCTTTCTTGTACTGCCCCATTTCTATCCTTAGTGATTTTGATATCCACATAAGTAAGGGACTCTTTTAATTCAATGTCCTTTAAGTTTATTGAACTCATATCCTCCAAAGTTCAAGCCTGTACGACACCCAACCATTAACACCCTGTCGTTACCAATAACTAATTCAGTAACTTCAACTTTAAGCATCTTACTCACTGGCTACCATTTCTGCCATTTCCATCTCACTTTCTCTGTTACCTCAACACTATAAATTATTTGACCACCCCTCAGGTACTTCATAATCTTTCTTTTTAAAATTTTACCCTCCTCATATCCATGCACTTCTTCCCTCTTTACCTAAGTCATTGTCTGTGGTCTATCATTAAAATGTATACACTCCCAACTCCTTTGCCTCTTTATCCTTTACAAACTTCCTTGGAAAAACTGGAATGCTTGTTATGTACAGCTCTCGCCTCTTTGCATTAGCTGACTGTGACTAGGAAAAACACAGTTTAGTTAATTTTGTCCCATTAATAGCTATTAATATCAAGTAGGCACTTTATACTGACCAGAAGTCAGAATTATTTCTCTAGTTCATCTACCCCATTTTTCAGTTCTATCCCATCTCTTTTCTTCTCTTTTCCAATGCTTTGTACCTCTACTTTAACCTCAGAGGGTATTGTTTCTTATGAAGCAATCCAGAGAAAATTTCCACTAGCACTCACCACCACATCTGCACATGCACCAGCATGTTTCCTTGTTCGTTGACATTCTTTCTGTTAAATAAGTGACCTGCCCATGGGAGGTGTCATTGATACTATTTTCCAAGGATTCTGGTTCTCTCTCCCTTAGGAACATAGTACATTGTATGATCCCTTAGGTTGGGTGGGTCCATGAGTTAGTTCTGGTCAGTGAATTGGGAATGAAAATGATATGTTTCACTTCTAGAAAAACCACTTAATGACAATGGAGAGCCTCAGAGATCTCTTTCTGTGTGATTTCGAGAGAGGTAATGGTCTAGATCAGTGGTTCTCAACCTTCCTAATGCCGCGACCCTTTAATACAGTTCCTCATGTTGTGGTGACCCCCAACCATGATATTATTTTCATTGCTACTTCATAACTGTAATTTTGCCACTGTTATGAATCGTAATGTAAATATCTGATATGCAGGATGTATTTTCATTGTTACAAATTGAACATAATTAAAGCATAGTGATCAATCACAAAAACAATATGTAATTATATATGTGTTTTCCAATGGTCTTAGGTGACCCCTGTGAAAGGGTCATTCGACCCCCAAAGGGGTCGCGACCCACAGGTTGGTGACCCACAGGTTGAGAACCGCTGGTCTAGATAATGGCTGTACTGTGAGTGTAGTCATCATGAAGACATAACTTCTAGCCAACTAGTTTTCAATGTATTGCATAGACAAAAAATAGGTTTTACTTTAAGCCACTTAAATTTTGGGAGTGTTTGAAGTATAATATATGCTGAACTGATTCATCATGGTGTTTCTGATGGGAAGCATGACATTTTTTTATCTTATTCCATTACAATCAAGAACATTGGCATTGTACCCCTTGTTACCTTGCATTTCTTTACCTTTCCTTACTAATAGATTATTCCCATAAAGCAGTTCATGTTCAAAACATATCTTTTTTGTTCCTCATTCTTGATATATATGCCCAATCAGGATAGAATTCTAGGTTAATAGTTTTATTTTAGCATATTGAAAATATGATTTTACTTTCATCTAGTTTCCCTTCCTGCTGCTGTGATATCATCAGCCAGATTATCATTCTTTGAAGGTAATCTGTTTTTTCTCTCTCGTGCCTGTTAAGAATTGTTTGACTTTAGTGTACTGAGGTATCACCATAATATGGCTAAGTTTAGATTATTTTTTATTATTAATTGGAATATTTTTAATATTTTTGGCATTTTCATCATTCTGAAAGTTTTTAAGCTATTCCACTTTGAAACAATACCTCAGTCCAAATTTCTATTTTTTCTCATTTTGGAACTCAAAATCACCTCTTCCAAAAATATTTGTTAAGTGTCAATTTGGTCACACTTTCCTACATGTCTTATTACACACTGTGGAACAAAGTCTAAGGGTTGTATTAGATATGACCACCAAAGCTGTCAATTGCCTGGTATTCAACAGCAGCTGTCAGAGTCCTCATAGAGAACTAAGCAGTGCCCCCTCTCTGAAACTGTAATTACTTGTAACCGGAGCCTGCCACATTGTGTCATTATTTCTACCAAGTTTTATCTTATGCACTGGAAATCAAATGTCCTTTGTAACATTACCTAGTACTTCAGAGAAATCAAAGAAGCTACTACTGAGATATTAAAAATTTAAGTTTTACTTATTTGTAAATTTCTAAGGAATTCTTATCTGAAACAGGAATTGGAGATTTTTACTTACCTATTGGACACTTTTAAAAACAAGCAATACGAGTATTCATTAAAATATCTTTAATTTATTTCAATGAACAATCTTCTCTAATACCTGACCTATTATAAAAGGTAAGTTAAGAAAGCAAAAGATTAGGGCACACAACAGGGGCCCTGCATGAGCTCTGGTGCTCTGAGTATCTCTGAGTGGCTGTGAGTCCAGGGCTGGTTCCTTCTCAAACCCTGCCCACTGTACTAACTGTTGGGAACTTAGTCCAAGTTCCTCTTTATCCTCTGATCACTAGTAACAGATGTTGGGTATGAGCCTCTCTGCCTGGGACTGGACCTCCTAGGACGCCAGGTCTTAGATGGAGAAGCCATACTCCAGCAGACTTCTTCTCACTCCTGCCTCAGTCAACTCCAGCCAACTAGCTGATCAGTAACCTACTTTTATACCATTTAGACAAAGAAGGTTTTGTGACAATAGTTATATCAATCATATTGGCTACTGAAGGGCACAGTGTAGTGTGTGTCCTTGCACCCCTGGTATCTTGGCCTGATTAGGATTCCCAGGCTTAGAGTCCTTGAACATCCCGTTTAGGCACATGCCCAGAGCGACCTTTGGTCATTCTGGAGTATTGATAGCAAGGCCTCTGTGCTCCCACCAACCTTGACTATCCAGGGACCTGGCGTGGTTCCCACAACCAGCTAGAAGAAATCTTTATTTACATAATAGTAATACTTCGAACATATATTGGGACTTTGTATGCATATGGGATTGTTCTAGTGATTTACATTATTAATTCACTAGATCTTTATGGTCAACTCTGTGTGGTACATAGTGCTTAGATTTCCATTATACAGAATGAAAGCCAAGGCACAGAGAGTTTAAGTGACCTATTCTTTGGCAAGTGACCGATAAATTGTAGAACAGGTTCTTAACTCAGAGTCTAGCTCTAGAATGTTCTCTCTGAACCTTGACATATTGCTTCTGTGAGAAAAAATATCATGAGAATTTATTAAATTCTCACTATGAGAAGTCACTTTGCAAAGAACTTTCAAGTATAATATGTATTGCCATGTAGCAATTTACCATAAACTTAGTGGTTTAAAAGAATACATATATTTTCAGTCAGTGTTTCTGTGACTCAGGAATCCAGTCATGGCTGAGCTGTGTCCTCTGTTTGGGATCACACAAGTCAACAGTCAAGGTGTTCACCTGGCTATGCTCTAATCTAGATGCTGGATTGGGATGAGTCTACTCTCAATTGCACAGTATGATGGTTGTCAGGGTCAGTTTTTTTCTGGTTGTAGCACAGCGGGTCTTCTACTGCTGTTTCTTGTTCGCTGTTGGCCACTCTCAGCTCCTCCAGTCCAGCCACAGTTACTGGAGGGAACCTGCACTAACAGGGGAGACCATGTAGGTTTCCTAACATGCTGCTTACTTCACCAAACCAGCAAAGAGAGTCTCAAGAACAAGTTAGCTAGTAAGACAGAATCTTACATAATGTAATGTAATCATGGGAGTGATGATCCTTCACCTTACCATACCGTATTGGTTAGAATAAAGTCCCAGATTCTGGTCACACTAAGAGAAAAGGATTACAAAAGTTTAACTTTCAGGAGGTGGGAATCATAAGAGGGTCAATTTAGCGTCTGTCCAACACTGTCTTCTGGACCAAAATGACATGTCTCTCGCATCCAAAATAAAGTCATCCATCCTAACTTCCCCAACAGTATTGTCCCATTACAGTATTTGATTAAAGTTCAAAAACCTCAACAGAAAAGTCAGGTCAAGGTATGGATGAGGTCGTTTAGGTGGTGGTCAAAAGCTAAGTTAATCCCCCATCATCTCTGCCTTTGATGTCCATGTCCTTGTATAAAACCGTCTCTTGAGTATGAGCAGGACATGTAATTTGCTTCTAAACAGTAAAATCTGGCAAAGTTAATGAGATGTTAGTACCAAGATTGCATTGGAAGACATAAGACTATGTGGCTGTCAGACTTGCTCTAGAAATTTCCTCCCCTTTGGTGTGTTCCAAGAAGGAAGAGGCCATGCTGAGAGCCCTAGGTGGCAAGGTACTGAAGGCAGCCGATCACAGCCAGCCTGGGGCAGCCTTAAAACCACAGGCAAATGGAGCCAGGGCCATGGAACCAGGGCCTCAAGGAAAGGAAATTTGTCAACAATCTGAGTGAATTTAGATGCAGAGTCTTCCTTAGTTAAGCTTCCAGATTAGAATACTGTCTGTCAGACACCCTGATTGCAGCCTTAGGACAACAGAGGACCCACCTACGCCATGCCTGGACTCCTGATGCATGGGAAGTCTGAGATAGGAAAATGTTTGTTTTAAGCTGCTAAAATTCAATATGTATCAGTTTCATTTTTCTCACAACAGCCTATGAGTTATGAACTATTGTTTTACCTATTTTACAGTTGCAACACCAAAGGTACAGAAAACATTAAGCTGCTTTCCCAAACTCTCCTTGGCAGTTGAGACAAAATGAGGATTTAAACCTACTTAGTGTATCATCAGAGTTTGCCTTCTTCCACAAAGCACTACACAGGCTTTTTTATTTTATTTTATTTTTTTTAGCTTCATGAATATGAAAAAAAGATTCAGTCAACATTTTCTCCTGATTGGTATCAATCACCTGTGACTACTGTTCCATAAGATTAAGTGTATTTTCATCCTATTTGCTCAGCAGTCAAGAGAAATGATTTTAAAATATTAATTACAAGTTGTCTCTATATTTTCTCCATCAGATCGCTCTCTGCTAGGCAGTGCTAATGTTCATATATAGATTGCTCAGATCACCTTGCTGTTTCTCTTTACCCTCCAGCTACCTGCCATCTTGTCATTTGTCTTCTCCCCTGGAAGCTGTCCAAGTTCACGGAGAGGAGGGCAAACTCAAATGGCTCTTAATAGCAGCTCTTATCAATGCAGCTGTGAGGGAAGAGTGAGCAACTATTGTCTGACATCTTTATCATCTGTGAATTTTAATTATTCATATGATCCCCACCCCCATTACACTGAATAATTGAGAGTTGGATTTACTGTACCTCAGAGATAAGTTGCATTCCTTAATATTTATCACTAAGCTAATATAATCATAGGTATGCAAACTTATAAAACAAAAGCAAACTTATAAAACAAAGAAAATACTCATTTTTTTCCGGTTTCATCCCAATTCCTGTGGGATGTACAAGCTCTTAAACACAAAGTGTAGTTTTATAATAACCAAATGCAATTTTAATGTGTTTTTTTCCATAGCTACTTGAAATTTTGGCTCAAATTTGAGATAATTAAATAGCTGTAATGATGTCACCAGAAGTGCCATGCTCAACCAAATGCAAACATAATTAGAATTGAAATGCCATTTTAATTTCTGTTACATATTTTTAGCAGGAATTAATTGAAGAATACTTGCATATCAAAATTATATATATGTACCATGCCAATTACTAATTTTTTCAACCAAATGCATTGCTTTTATTAACATTTATTGTTTCAATAAGTGCATATAATGCACACAGAGATATAGTAGAAATAGATACGTAGATGATAGATAATGGATAGATAAAGTGTAAAGTGTATTTTTGGTACAATTTCAGAGTGCAATGCAGTGTGTTATCTTGTACAAAAAATATAGGATATTCTTTAAATCACTGTCTGGGAGATGAACAAATTACATAGAGTGAATTCAAAATTTTTTGCTCTGTACAAAAATTATGTTTTGCAATTATAAGTGATCATATTCAGAATGATCCTTTCTGAAGTGGGTCAGGAAAGGGGAGCAAAAGACTGTGCAACACGTGGTAAATATGTTTTCATCCCAGTGTAATATTTTATATTTCACTTTTCTCCACTTAAAAAAAATCAACAAGCATATATTAATTTCTAAACCAAAAATACTATTTAAAAGAACAATATTCTGGCTTAATAATAGTAACTGCTTACCTGTATTGAGAACAGTGAAGTGATACATTAGTGTTACGTACTTTACAAACATTACACCACTTTCATCCTTTCAGCCACCTCATTATGTTATTTCCACGTGCAGATGAGGAAACTGAGGCTAAAGAACAGTTTATCCTGTCCAAGTCCCAGAAATATCTCAACTTTGTTTTCTTATTACTCTGATACTTAGTAAATACGTTAGCCACTTGTTCATTTTTTCATAAATTGTCAATATCAGGGAAAATGGATTATTGTCATTGGATTTTGGTTTATTAGTTACTGAAATAAATTTCTGGGGCCTTGGATTGATAAATACTAATTCCTGGAAGCTATCCAAGAAAATTTGAATTTTGTTGGTAATAAAGGCTCCCCTTATAGAACACTTGACAATAAGGAGATGGTTTTGTGTCTTTGTTCACAACTGCATTTATGACCATCCAGTTACTATTGTGTAGCCCATAGAATGCAGGAGAATTGGTGTCTTCAACCCTGAAGGGGACTTTACTTACTGAGGAAACTATAAATATCTTCAAATACAGGGAATCTCTTGGTAATTGCTGTTACCAAGAGATGTTGGCGCAGAAATAGTTGAAATAAAAAGTAAAGAAAAATGCCTCAAACCAAGAAAACCTTAAATTGTGTTGCACTTCACATATAAAGAACCACATTTTCTACCTAATATAATCTTCACAAACAAAGCCATTCATTTTTCCTCTCAACATTCAACTATTTTGCCTCCCAAACAGGAACTCCAGGCTCATAGGAAATTTGGCTGGCTCTGTAGTCAAAACCATTTAAACTTTTATTGATGCTAGCTCAGTTCAACTTGAATTGAGCCTATATCTATACTTTATCCATGATACCTGACCTATGTAAGCCAGTTCCAGAACATCAAATCTTTTATTTCTCTGTGTATTAATTACAATCTGAAAAATTTACATCTACTTCTACCCCTACATGCACATACCCCTACACTATAAAATCTTGATATTTTATCCCCAAAGGAGTTCTTGATGAACCTAGATAAAATATTACTGCATAATTAAACCATTATCACTAATTGTTAAATATGTAATTTAGAAAAAATATTAAATGAGAAATTTAAAGAAGTTGCTAGGTGACACAACAAATAAGAATATTTTTATTTTTGAAAATAATCCTAATAATCCTATAATTTCCCCCTTTATGGAAAGTGGCTAGCATTGAGGCAGATTGGAAAGAGGGACAGAGGAGGAAATGTTCTTTGGCGTTATGACTGCCCAGGAGCATCAGCAGCTGTGAAGACTGGTAATGAAGCATTTGGCCCTCGTTTGGCATTGCTCACTACTGGGAGGATTTTCCTACAAAAGATCAGCTATTCGACGTGTTCCGCAGGCTATCACATTGACTTTGGCTTATTGGCATCTACATGCTGTTGAAATTGATGTTCCACCTTCAGCATGGCTCAGTGCCCTTTTCACAGATGGGCCCAGGTGTTGGCATGACACAGAGAAAATATTGTCATTACATTCAAGTGTTAGATACTAGATTTCTTTCCTTAAGTGTCACATTGTGATTTTGGAAACAATTTTATCCTACTGAGGAATAATAGTAGGCATTATTCAGGATTTTATACTGGCTGAAGGATACAAGAGGCAACAACTATAGAATTACTAATAAGATATTATTATATTTCTAAATTTTAAAGTATGATAGCAGAATGATTTATCCTAAGGTCAATTCTCCACTAAAAATATAAAAAGGGTTTATATCTAACTTGAAATTTATCTTATATGCTTTAGTTTCAAAATTCATTAGAATGCAGAACTTTCTTGAGTTAAATGAAATCTAAAAAATGAATTTATTAGATGTTATTAAACATTGGCTAAATCAATGTTAACATTTTGTCAAAAGCAGAGGGAGACACTTAAACTAGTTTTCCAAATGAAGACTAGATCTTTAACTGAAATAGTCCTCAAAGATTGACAGGGAGGACGTTACCCAAAGTCATTTTGCATTATGAGAACAGAGTGCCCAGCTGCGACATCGGTGAGGTTAAAAGGTGTTAGCGTGTGTGCCTTTTAAATGAGCATAGTCAATGACAGTGAACAGTTCGGTCAGAAATTTGGCTTACTGGCTGTGCATGCTGTGCTTTATTGTGGTGTTGCCAGCTTCTCTGAATGAAAACACAAGCACAAATTAAATGGCTTTATGAACTCATAGGGGGAACAGTTGTTCTAGTGGCTTTCCTACAAATGCCTAATTAATTCTTGAAGTAACCAAAATTGTTCTTTTGTGATCTGTGATTGAGAATCTAAGAGAAAACCTGCGCAGAAGAAACTAAGTGAAAGGGGAGTGGGGACATCATGATTAGCTTTCAATTCACTGCTTTGGGGACCAGCACAATTTAGTTATTCTCCTCATTAATCTTACATTAGCAAGCTAATGAAACATTTGGGTGAATAAATTATGAGTAATAAAAGCATTAATTTTATTTTTCTGAACACTCAATTATGCTAATTGGCATCTGTTATTGTTTATTGTATATATTTATCTATGGAAATTAAGAACAAATATAGAATACATGAATGATTTTAAATGCTGCCAATACAATAAATTTCTGTACTTTGTACACTTTTTGTAATTTTGAGATTACCACCAATTTATAAAACTTAACCATATTTAAATTATATTTCCATTTAAGTATACCTTCTTTTTTATTTAAAATACAATTGGGTTCTTTTAACATTGAACATAAGTTTCTGTTAAAATAAATATCATTGTCTTACAAACCAACTCAATACAACATGATTAGTATACATGTAAACTGTTTCTAAGCATGAGCATTGTACATTGAGCTCTGGATGAGTTTAGGAGTTTATAAATTTATCTTTCTGGATGCTCAATAGGATAATTTAGAAAAAAAGACTCCCTTATATTTTATCGTATATTCTTATATTTAGGTGTTTGTTTGTTTTTCAGGAAGTCTCTATGTTTTTTACTCTTTCATAGCCAAAGTACCTCTCTTCAATGTAGATTTCCATTTAAAGGAGACTTTATTTCTACAATATTTTTCATGGTTCCCTATTGTAATGTCCCATCTCATTAATAACAAATAAGAGACATTGTATTTAAACATTGTTTTCTAAAATAATTTATGCAATTAATTACATATAACAAGGTGAGCATGACTTACAGGTGTTAAGTCTTAAACACTGTATATCAGAATCTAATTTCTGTATCTGCCCAAGTGTTGACTTATAATTCCATATACCTGTCATTGTTAATTAGAAGTCAGCTGCCCTTCCTCCTTCTCACAACATATAAAATGAAGCCTAGAAAGCTAATTAAACAATCTGGGTGAGTAAGTTGGTTGTCCAAACCAAACCAATTAATTGAAGAAGTTATATTAGTTTCTCTAGTATCTTCCTCTTGAGAATTATTCAAGCAATATAGTAGTGAAAAAATAAATCAATAAATTACTGTGCAATTCCACTCCTGGAACTTGACTCATAAAAAAAGTTCTACCTTTTTCTATATACTGTTTGTCTATTGTTATATTTATCTGACTATATTAAATGGCTGCATGTAGTTTTTTTTTGTCCTAATTTTGTCCAAATCACTTCAGTTTGAATGATGAGGCTTATATGTGTTCTGTGTTTCTAAAGTCTTAATAAAAAAATGTTAGTGTTCATCTAAAAGGTTAGCTAATTAATTCAATATGTGCATGCATGTTTTTTGCTATTGTCATAAAATGGAGACCAACAAATCACAGTAATAGTTTAGATACTTTTGACAAGTTTTAACAATCTATACTAATAAAAGGGTAATATGCTAATTAGACCTGGAGACTGGACATTTTCCTACCGTCTGACTTCCTTCCAGACAAAGTCATGGTGGTGGGGGCCGAGGCAGAGGTGGTTAGGAGTGATCAGGCCAGCAGGGAAGGGCAGTTGGGAGCCATGAGGCCGGCCGGGGAAGTCAATTGGGGACCATGAGTATGGCAGGGTAGGGCAGTTGGGGGCCATGAGGCTGGCCGGGGAGGGCAGTTGGGGGCCATCAGGCTGGTAGGGGAGCGGTTGGCAGTAATCAAGCCAGTAGGCAGGCAAGTGGTTAGGAATCAGTGGTCTTGGATTGCGAGACGGATGTCCGACTGCCGGTTTAGGCCCCATCCCAGATTGGAGAGGGTGCAGGCCAGGCTGAGGGGCCTCTAGTGTAGTCTATAAAGTTGCTAATAATCAATGTGTTAGAGATAAATATTAGAATATGAGTTGATACACCACTTTAGATATCACCACCAATTATCTGTTAACTGTTATAGTTGTCTGAATTACAGTTTGAGATACTATTTTGTGTGTATAGAATTTTTGCTTAAAATATGGCTGCCCAGTTTTATATGAAGGATCATTAACCAAAGTTCTATTTATTTCACTGTATTTCTGGCAGGTTTTCATCTATTTTATGTATTTATGGGAAGTATAAAAATCACGCATTTGTGAAATTTTCCTAAACCAGATGAGTTTGAACTATAACTTATTTTAAATTACTGGGATATAAGTATATCAAATCTCACAAAGCTATTCTATAACTTACTTACTGCATTTCTTTTGCTAAAAATTTGAATTTTAATCCTGCCTTATGAAGAACTGTTTTCCAAAACTATTTATTCTAACTTCTACCTATAAGTGTGGTTACCTTTTTCAATTTGTTATTGTTAGACAACTGGCAAGTTATATTTCCTGGAATGTAAAGATATATACTAAAATTTACTCTGAGTACTTAATATTCTGAATTTCTATTCTAAACCCCTCTCAATAGAAGAGGTAAAACGTAAAGACCACAAACTAAGGTGAAAAAGAAGTAAAACAAAACAGTTTTTTCTCTAAATCCCCATTCTGCTAAAATTTTTAAAAAGTTCCAGTTAAATTTAGGAAAAGTCGGTCATTTCAATAGCTTCTTATTTCTTTGAAATGTCATTAGGTCAACTAAGTATTTTTTTTTCTCTTCCTGTTATCTTTTTCTTCTACTAGGTGTGATAGGGAATAGGGTTTCTTACATATCTTATCTAATAAAAGAGAAACATGCAAATTGACCATACCTCCCCTACACCCACAAACCACACCCACAAGCCAATCAGGAGCGAATATGCAAATAAACCCAACCAAGATGGCTGTGGCCACGGAGCTGGAGCAAACAGGAGGCTTAGGTTGCCCCTGGCAATGGAGGAAGCCAAGCTTCCCGCCTGCCCTGGCCGGCTGAGGGCTCCGCTCAAGACTATAAAATTTCAATTATAGAAGATAAATAAATCCCAGATACCTGCTTCTAGCTGCTGTGGCCTCCGCTCAAGGAGGGTCTGGGAGCTGGGGCTGCCCTGGGCCATGGCCAGGTGGCAAACAGACATAAGCCACTCACCAGGCTGGCCAGGCACCCAGGCAGGGACTCCCACCCTGAATGGGGTGTGGCCTGCCTGAAAATGGCCCTCTGCCCCTCACCAAGCCTGGTCACACCCCCATAGGGTGAGGGTCCACGCTGCAGGGCTTTGAAAGCCTGAAAGCAGCCATCAGCCCATCACCCAGGCTGGCCAGGTAACCCAGCAGGGATCCCTACCCTGAAGCGAGTGTGGTCAGCCTGCAAACAGCCCTCAGCCCCTCACCCAGGCTGGCCATGCACCCCAGTGGGGACCCCCATCTAAAGGGTGTGTGGCCAGCCTGCAAACAGACATCAGACCTTCACCTAGGCTTGCCACACCCTCATGGGGTGAGGGTCTCCACTGGGCGGCTTGGCCAGCCTGCAAAGAGCCTGCAGCCCCTCACCAAGGCTGGCCAGGCACCCCAGTGGTGACCCCCATCTGAAAGGTGTGTGGCCAGCCTGCGAACAGACATCAGACCCTCACCCAGGCTGGCCACACCCTCATGCGGTGAAGGTCTCCACTGGGCGGCTTGGCCAGCCTACAAAGAGCCTGCAGCCCCTCACCAAGGCTGGCCAGGCACCCCAGTGGGGACCCCCACCCTGAAGGGGGTGTGGCCAGCCTGCAAACAGCCATCAACCCCTCACCCAGGGTGGCCACACCTTCATGGGGTGAGGGTCCCTGGTGGGAGGCTTGGCCAGCATGCAAATAGCCCTCAGCCCCTCACCCAGGCTGGCGACACCCCAGCGGGGACCCCCACCTGAAGGGTGTGTGGCCAGCCTGCAAACAGCCATCAGACCCTCACCCAGGCTGGCCACACCCTCAGGGGGTGAGGGTCCCCGCCGGGGGGCTTGGCCAGCATGCAAACAGCCATCAGCCCCTCACCAAGGCTTGCCAGGCACCCCAGCGGGACCCCCAATCCTGAAGGGGGTGTGTCCAGCCTGAACACGGCCCTCAGCCCCTCACCCAGGCTGGCCAGGCACCCCAGCTGGGACCCCACCCTGAACGGGGTGAGACCAGCTTGAAAACAGCCCTCAGCTTCTCACCCAGGCTGGCTACACCCCCCCAGCAGGGACCCCCACCATGAAGGGGGCATGGCCAGCCTGAAAACCACCACAGGCCCCTCACCCATGCCACCCTTCACCATATGGGAACCCCCTCCCTGGTCTGAGACACCCTTCAGGGCAAACCAGCCGGCCCCCACCCATGCACCAGGCCTCTATCTATACTAATAAAAGGGTAATATGCTAATTAGACTGGGAGACCATCCAGGAGACATTCTGGACATTCTTCTGGACAAAGCCATGGTGGCGGGGCTGAGGTATAGGCAGTTAGAGGCCAAGAGGGGAGGGAAGTTGTGGGTGATAAGGCTGGTGGGGGGGCAGGGCTGTTGGGGGTAAGCAGACCAGCAGGGGGGCCAGTTGGGGGCAAGCAGGCCATCAGTGGGGGTCAGGTGGAGGTGATCAGGACAGCAGGGGGGGGCAGTTTGGAGTGAGCAGGCCAGCAGGGGGGCAGTTGGTGTCAAGCAGGACAGTGGGGAGGGAAGGTGGGAGTGAGCAGGCCAGCAGCGGGGGCAGTTGGGGGTGATGAGGCTGGCGGGGGGTATTTGGGGGCAAGCAGGCTGCTGGTGGTGGGCAATTGGGGCTGAGCAGGCTGGCAGGCAGAATGGTTAGGGGCAATCAGGCAGGCAGGCAGGCAGGTGAGCGGTTAGGAGCCAGCAGTCCCAGATTGCAAGAGGGATGTCCAACTCCCGGTTAAAGCCCAATCCCTGTTAACCGGCAGTAGGACATCCTTAGAGGGGTCCCAGATTTGAGGGTGCAGGCTGGGCTGAGGAGCACCCCCTCCTCCATGCATGAATTTCATACACTGGGCCACTAGTAGTACAAGACTTGAAAAAAGGGTGTCTATTCCTCTATCATAACATTTGTCCATAGTGTATTCATCATTTGTCTTTACTTGTTAATATCAGATTCTCTCTGAAGCTGAAATGCCTAAGGTTGCTTTCATTCTTACAAGTGATAAAACTCAGAACTTAAAGTCTTCTTTTCTTCTAAAAGGAAATTTGGGCTACCAGAGACTTCTGATAAAGATATATGTTCTTTTACTTAAATATATAATTA
>NW_005871190.1:126306-171289 GCF_000147115.1 Myotis lucifugus | reverse complement strand
GTCCTTTTTCATTGACATGGCCATGCTTCTCAAATGGCTGAACCCAATCTCACCTCAGCATTTAGTTTCAGACATCCTAAACATAGAAAGTCAATTCAAAAAGGGTTTGTACTAAAATCTGCAGTAATGTATTAAATAAGGCCTTGCAAGTATTTTGTATTTAAGATTTTCATTGTAACATATATTTTTAAAAAATATTTGTCTATATCACCTGCTGGTTCACAATCCCATTAAGTCACATAGGCATCAGTTTTTCATCAATCAACTTACAGAACAATTGGCTACATTTAATTCTGAAAGTGCTACAGAAAGAAATCCTAGTCATAATTGAGAGCAACATGAGCATAAAAGACTAAGGTACAATATTTTTCTCCTTATATTATAAAGTTCTCTTTATGTCATGCGAGTTCTTTTCAGTTCCCAATAAGAACTATTTTTTGAGGAATGTAATTTTTAAACACAAAAACAAGTGATTTTAAGAAAATTTGAACATTTTACTTGATAATTAATTTTAACACAAGGAACAAAAATACGAATCAAGCTAATATTTTAAGAAGTTTGAAAACATGGGAAAATGGCAATAATTGATTCATTATGACACCACCAATAAAAGTCTTCTATATCTTTATATTTAGGTGTCTTAATTGTATCAAATTGTCTCTGGACCAAAATAGGACCTACATAAATAAAACACTTTTTTTTCACTAAAAATAGTAAAATATAAAAAGTTGTCATGTCTTTCAAATGGTCCTAAAATACTTTAAAATGATGTTGTACAGAATTGGTGCTTCAGATTGTGCTAGTATTCCTTAAGACAATTCTTTTTTAAAATTAATATGCTTTAAAATATGTATTTATTACATTACAGGGTCAATCCTTTTCATTAGCTTTATTTCTTTTGTTTACTTTTATTTTTATTACATTTATTGAGGATTGGTATTGGGTTAATAAAATTATGTTGTTTTAAGTGTACAATTCTATAATGCATCTTCCACATATTGTATTGTGTGTTCATGATCTAAAAGCCTAGTCTGCTGTCACTATTTTGTCCCCCCTTACCCTCTTCTACCACCTCCCCCATTCTCTGTTCCTTTGGTAATCATACTATTATCTCTTCCTATAAATTTTTCTTTTTTTGCTTAATCCTCTCACTTTTGTCACCCAGACCCCCAGAACCCCTTTCCTTTGACAACTGTCAGTATGTCATCTGTATCTGTAAGTCAGTTTCCAATGTGTTTGTTTTTTTTCATTAGATTCCACATATAAATGAAATCATATGGTACTTGTCTTTCTCAGTCTGGTTTATTTCACTTAATATAATACTCTCCAGGTTCATCCATGCTGTCTCAAAAGGTAAGATTTCCTTCTTTTTTATGGCTGAATAATATTCCATTGTGTGAATGAACCATAGCGTTTTCATCCACTCATCTAGAGGTGGGCACTTGGGCAGGTATCTCTCCAATTTTCCCAACAGCATTTATTGAAGAGATAGTCTTTACTCCATTGTAAATAGTCCTGCAATGAAGATAGTGGTGCAAATATTCCTTCACATCAGTGTTTCAGGTTTCTCCGGGTATATTCCCAGAGGTGGAATCACTGGGTCATTAAGGCAGTTCCAATTTTCATTGTTTTAGGTAACTACAAACAGCTTTACAAAGTGACTACATGAATCTCTATTCCCACCAACAGTGTACGAGGGTTTCCTTTTCCCCACATCCTCCCAACACTTGTCATTTATTGATTTAGTGATCATACCCATTCTGTCAGGTGTGAGGTGATATCTAATGTAGTTTTAATTCGCATTTCTCTGATTATTAGTGACATTGAGCATCTTTTTGAATATCTATTGCCCATCTGCATGTCCTCTTTAGAGAAGTGTCTATTTAGGTATTTTGCCCATTCAGTGGGTTGTCTGTTTATTTATTTGTTGACCATCTGTTTTCTGTGCAAAACCTTTTTAGTTTGCCCTAACTGGTTTGGCTTAATGGATAGAGCATCAGCCTGCGGACTCAAGGGTCCCAGGTTCGATTCTGGTCAAGGGCATGTACCTTGGTTGCAGGCACATCCCCAGTAGGGAGTCTGCAGAAGACAGCTGATCAATGTTTCTCTCTCATCGATGTTTCTAGCTCTCTATCCCTCTCCCTTCCTCTCTGTAAAAAATCAATACAATATATTTAAAAAAACAACCTTTTTAGTTTGATGTACTCACATTTCTTTATTTATTTTTGTTTGTTTGTTTCCCTTGCCCAAGGAGATATATCAGTTTATATATGAAAAACCCACAGCCAACATTATACTCAATGGGCAAAAATTAAAAGTGTTTCCTTTAAGATCAGGAACAAAACAGAGATGTCCACTTTCACCTCTCTTATTCAACATAGTATTGGAAGTTCTAGCCACAGCAAGCAGACAGGAAGAATAAATAAATGACATCCAAATTTGAAAGGAAGAAGTAAAACTGTCATTATTAGTAAATGATATCATAGTGTATATAGAAAACCCTAAAGACTACACCAAATACTACTAGAACTGATAAACAAATTCAGTAAAGTAGCAGGATACAAAATAAATATCCAAAAATCAGTTACATTTTATATAGCAATAATAAATAATCAGAAAGGAAAACAATACAATTTTAATTGCATCAAAAATTAAAATAAAATATCTGGGAATAAGTTTAACCAAGGAGGTAAAGTCCTGTAGTCCATTGGTTGCTCTTGCCTCTTTTGTCAAATGTTAATTGAGCAAAATGGCTTGGTTTGATTTCTTGGGCCTCTGTTCTGTTCCATTGATCTATATGCCTGTTCTTGTGCCAGGACCAGGCTGTTTTGATTATAGTGACTTTGTGGTATTACTTGATTTCCGGTATTGTGATCCCTCCAACTTTAATCTTAACATTAATCTTATTTATCTTTTCAAAGAACCAGCTCTAGTTTCATTGATCTTTTGTATTGTTTTTGTGTTTAAGACCCTTTCCTGCAATTTCAAGACCATCACAATTTCCTCAGTCTTAATCCATAGTATTATTTTTTCTGTTGTTTTTTAAATCACTGTTTTATGAAAGGGCCTTGTATGCCAAGCAGCCCCCAAGTGCTGAAGAAGCTGAGAATCCAAAATCAATGAAGACAAGTCCAGCTTGTTGATTTACTAGGAATTTACTTACAAAAGAAGTGTGTGCAGCATTAGGACAGAAAAATGGATCCCTGTATGGCTCAGCCCCCAGACCATCAATTTTATACACGCCTAAAACAGGGACTTATGTACTCCAAAAGGAATGTAAGGGTGATCTCAGGAGCAAAGGGAACAGGTCCTGGGGCTCTGGCATCAGGGCAGATTAAAAGATAGATAACACTGAGGGCACATTGCCCTACAGAAAGGTCGAAATGGTGAAGAAAGTTGATTAATGTTAGTTCTGATTATTTCAAAGCCTCAGTGCACATTCCAGAGTTCAAGTGGTAGGGAAGATCACAAGGGTTCAGGTCGATTAGCATTAAAATTAGGTCAGCTTTTTAAGATAAAGTTAGCTTTTTCCACATAATCACTTCATTTCATTTTTTCTTGATTTTAGAAACACTTATTTTGTAGGTATCTCTTTTTTCTTCCTTAAACTCTATTATTAAGTCAATTTTTAAAAATCTTTTAGTCTGTGGCCTCATAAAGGTAGAGGTACCCCGACCCATCATATTTATAACCTCAAAGGTTGTTCTTGACTATCACTTTTAAATTGTAAGAACTTAAAACTATTGTAAACACAATTTAATATTGTTATATTAAATACTGGAGGCCTGATGCATGAAATTTAGAGTAGGCCTTCCTTCCCCCGGGTCCTGGCACTGGCTTCTCTCTGGCACCCAGGACCCGGGCTTCCCTCGTAGCCCTGGCTTTGTCCAGAAGGTCATCTGGAAGGACGTCCAGTCTAACTAGCATATTATGCTTTTATTATTATAGATTATCTAAAGAAGAGACACCAACAAAGGATATTTTAACTGCCAGTATATTTCTTCCAGTATATATGAATGATTATTGTTCATAGAGATACATAAGAAAATATTTTTATGAAATATGTACAATAATAAAATGGCAATAATAAAATGGGACAATACAAATGAAAGAAAGAAACTGATATTGAAGGGGATACTTTAAATAAAATACAATAGCACAACCAAGTATGAAATGGAGTCTATAAAAATATATGAAATTACATTTATATTACATAAAATCCTAGGTTTTATTAAGACACATATAACTTCTGAACATATGCAGTATTTCAAAACTCTATAAAATACTTGTAAGCATACTTTAATCATAACTGGAATATTTTCTACAAATATGTTAAAAGTGTATCTATAGTGAAAGAAAAGCTAACTGAATATCAAAATATTTAAATCCATTTCTCATTATGTAGCTTCATTTAATAAGCTAGATTAGAAAATCAAAGTAATTTTAAAATATAAGTAAAAATAATGATAATATTTATTAAATGTGCTGTGCTTTTCTTATTTATTATATGACATAACATAGAAAGCATCTAATTTTCACCCTAGCCAGTTTGGCTAAGTGGATAGAGTGTAGGATAGAGTATATGGACTAAAAGGTCCTGGGTTCAATTCAGGTCAAGGGCACATGCCCAGATTGCAGGCTCTATCTCTAGTAGGGGACATGCAGGAGGCACTCGATCAGTGATTCTCTTTCATCATTGATGTTTCTATCTCTTTCTCCCTCTCCCTTCCTCTCTGAAATCAATAAAAATATATTTTTAAAAAGAAAGCATCTAACTTTCTCCATTTATGGATAGATATACATTCTATTGAGCAAGCATGCTTATTATTATGGCACCTTTAATTTTTCAGAAAAAAATTTAAAATACTGAAAGGAATCAATTGTTTATTGTTAGATTTTGTTTCTATGGAAAACTTACAGTGAACAGTTAAAGATATCGGGGCAAAGACAACATAATAGACCATCATAGCACAAAGTGAGTGCTTAACACCTACACAACAAGAATGAATGAAAAAATACCTTCTCTAGTACAGTTTTAGACAGGTGGTGTAATAACAAGGAGTGTGCTCTGAGGGAACTAGAAGAGTATAACTTCAAATGGTGAAGAAGAAATGGTGCCTGGGTAGGGGAAAAAATAAAATTGAACTTAACTCTAGAGAATATGTTAGCTGGAATCACATATTAAAGCATGTGCCTGTCATTAAGTGAGGAGGGAAAGATGTGGAGTAAGGTGAGTTCCCTACAGAAACCAAGAAAGGAGAAACTGGGCTCCTCAAAAGACATAGGTAGAAGCAGACAATCAGACCATCTTCTTCAGAGGGCTGGAGTCAGGAGGAGCTATCATCAGTGCCATAAGAAAGAAAATACTATAAAGGTCAGCTCTCCTTCAAATATTTCAGATCTCAGCATAAGACATTGTCTGAACCACCACCTAAATTTCATCTCTCTGAAAATAGAGATTCTATCATTAATCTCAAATATCTAGAAATGTGACTAGCACACTTAAGGCATGGCATTATTCAGTGGTTCTCAAACTTCCTAATGCTGCGACCCTTTAAATACAGTTCCTCATGTTGTGGTGACCCCCAACCATAAAATTATTTTCATTGCTACTGCATAACTGTAATTTTGCCACTGTTATGAATCATAATGTAAATATCTGATATGCAGGATGTATTTTCATTGTTCGCAACCCACAGGTTGAGAACCTCTGAATGCATGAAAAAATAGAAAAGATAAGAACTCTTGCAAGAGAAACTCGTTTTATACATTTAGAGACCTGGGGCATCTGTAGCATGTATAGAGTATGCATTATATAGAGCTAAAATAGTAATAATAACAGAGAAGTGGTTAATATATATGTAGGTGATGCAATTCAACGAGTACTAATTGTCTACCAATTGCAAGACATTATGCTTATTGATATAGATTTAAACAAACAAATTCTCTGTTCTCCATTGCTTACAATCTATACTAATAAAAGGATCATATGCTAATTAGACTGGATGTCTTTGGGACGACCTTCCGGACATCCTTCCGGACAAAGCCATGGTGGTGGGGCCGAGGCAGAGGTGGTTTGGGGCAATCAGGCCTGCAGGGGAGAGCAGTTAGCAGGATCAGGCCTGCAGGCAGGTTAGCGGTTAGGAGTCAGTGGTTCCGGATTGAAGAGTCTGCAGGCCAGAGTGAGGGACCACCCCATGCACGAATTTCATGCACCAGGCCTTTAGTACTATATAATAAAAGCCTAATATGCAAATTGTCCCCTCGACCAGGAGTTCTGCTCAACCAGTTACTATGATGCACACTGACCACCAGGGGGAAGATGTTCCAATCAATAGGTTAGTTTGCTGCCAGTACTGGTGGGCTGGAATGGAAAGTGAGGTGTGATGTGAGAGCTGTCGGGAAGCTCCAAGGGTTTGGCCCAAGCCCCGGCAGAGGCGGGTGGGAGTGGGAGCCAGGAGGGACTGGTGGCCCAGGAGGTTGCTATGTGTGATCTGAGAGCCATAGACTGCGCAGCCCTCTGCAGCCTGTGGCGTTCTCAGTGCACAATTTATAATCTTCAGAGCTGCTTCTTTTTATTTAAGTTTCACTAACTACTCCAGGAGAGTGAGTAGCACCATTATGGGGGGACAGGCCAGGAGTGTCTGCCCAAGGTCAAGGGGCGGCCTCGGGTTCCCAGGGATGCAGCAGAGAGGGGTGCGGGACTGAGTCAGAGAAACTGAGTACAAAAATTGAAAGGAAGCGGGAGGCAGCAAGGGGCGGAGGGTGACATCTGTTCAGGGACCTAGAAAAGCTGCTGGGTGGGGGCAGCCGAGGAGAGGAGCTGGTGCCTCTCCCATGGGACAAGCTCCATGTCCTTCCCTCTTCCTCTCTGTGACCTGTCACCCTAGCTCTCCTCTGAGGCCTCGCCTGGTCTACCCCCACCCCCTTGCACAGCCCCGCCCACACTGCCTCGCCGACATGTCTCGCCCACCCAGAAAAGCTCCGGCCCCACCCCATACAGTCCCACCCTGCACAGCCCCACCCAACCCTGCACAGCCTTTGGGGAGCTCCACCCCTAGAGGAGAAAGAAGGAGGCTGCATACAGGAGGTCACAGGAGGACGGGGCAGAGTAGGGCCCACCAAGTTAGATGGAGGGGAGGGAGGGGAGAGACCGCACAGGACTGGGGAAAGAGATGGGCAGGGAAGGAGAGCCATGTGGAAGCATTGCCCTTGGCTGAAGTAGAAATCCTGACCCCATTTTATAGACCCCAGGAGAGTGTGTGTGTGTGTGTGTGTGTGGCGGGGGGCGAGGGGTGAAGACAAAAGAGGGTGTGAGGGGACTGGATGGATGGAGAGCAGCAACATTTGATTCATGGCCTATTTATTTTTATTTTTGTTAATATATTTTTATTCATTTCAGAGAAGAAGGCAGTGGGAGAGAGAGATAGAAACATCAATGATGAGAGAGAATCCATCTGCTGCCTCCCACATGCCCCCTACTGGGGATTGAGCCCACAACCCAGGAAAGTGCCCTTGACTGGAATCAAACCCAGGACCCTTCAATCCACAGGCCGTAGCTCTATCCACGGAGCCAAACCATCTAGGGCAGCGGTTCTCAACCTGTGGATCACGACCCCTTTGGGGGTCGAATGATCCTTTCACAGGGGTCGCCTAAGACCATCCGAAAACACATATATAATTACATATTGTTTTTGTGATTAATCACTATGCTTTAATTATGTAAAATTTGTAACAATGAAAATACATCCTGCATATCAGATTTTTACATTACAATTCATAACAGTAGCAAAATTATAGTTATGAAGTAGCAACGAAAATAATTTTATGGTTGGGGATCACCACAACATGAGGAAATGTATTAAAGGGTCGAGGCATTGGGAAGGTTGAGAACCACAGATCTAGGGCGACCCATGGCCTGTTTAAAACTGCTGCAGTAGGCTGAGCCGGGGTCTTACCACGATGGTGTTACCTGATAATGAGGGTGTCTCTCCTTATGTTGGGGTAATCGGAACTGCAGTGAAGTAAAGACACACCCATGGAGCCTGCAGAGGGTGTCCATGCACACAATGCAATTTACTTCGTGTGGCAGCTGAAAAGGGTGAGCAGAGCCTTGGAAGGACATGAGGTCTCCAAGACCAGGGGCTGGAGGGAAAGTGTGTGCCGAGCATTCCACACCAGAGTTACAATCTATATATGTAAAAGCCTAATATGCTAAGTGTCCGACTGAGCAGTTGACTGACCAGTCACTAGGACATGCACTGACCACCAGGGGGCAGATGCTCCGACCAGTAGGTTAGCTTGCTGATGGGGTCTGGCTGATCAAGACTGGGCGAGATGGGGCAGGACATGCCCTGGAGCCCTGCCATTGTCCCTCCTGAAGTCCCTCCCTGGCCACTGGCCCTGATGGGTCCTGATTGCCAGCCAGGCAGAGGGACCCCTCCCATGCATGATTTTCATGCTCCTGGCCTCTAATCTAATATAGAAGATTCAGGTCATTGAAATTAAAAACAAAACAAACAGAAGCTACTAAGATGCTATCATTGACCCCTAGGGATTTCCAGACTAATAGAGGAAAGAGACATAATAATACAATAATTATAATCTACTAGAGTCCCGGTGCACTAAATTTGTGCATGGGGGAGTTCCCTCAGCCCAGCCTGCACCCTCTCCAATCTGGGACCCTCGGGGGATGTCTGACTGCCAGTTTAGGCCCTATCCCAGGGATCGGCCTGTTCATAAGCAGCCATCTTGTGAGGGTGTGAAGGTTAATTTGCATATTACCTCTTTATTCTACAGGATTATGATACTAGCAAACCTATGGCAGGATTATATACTAGCAAATGTTCAAAAATTTGGGGTGATTGAATCAGTAAAGACTTTCAACTTTCTATAGAAACACACAAAATAATTCAAATTTATGTATACTAGTAAAAGGTTTAGCTTGAGCTCTTGGTGGCTAGTAGAATAAAGAAAAAGACCATGTTTGTAGAGAAGTCACTGATGTGGGATTCATATTAGGGTATTTGAGGTTGTTAGTATAAGACAATTTTAACATAGATTAAGAGTTGGATACAGAAACAGGATTCTGGCAAACATAAACATTTAAGGGGCCAACAAGAGTGAAGTAAGAAGAGAACCAAAGAACAGATGGTTTCTAGGACTAAATAGTTAACAATGCCACCATCTATAAAATGACATAACTAGGCAGATTATACCAAGTGCTCTAGAAATACAGACAAGTGTTATAGAGGAATTAAAGATAAAATGTTTTGGATTAAGAATACTCAGCAAGCTTATAGTAAAATTGATAATGGGAAAATTACAAATTCATATAAAAGCAAGACTGAGTAGGAAGAAAATGAGAGAAATTACCAGTTACAGAAATTTAAAACAATTTTATAGACAAGAAATCTAAGACACTGTGGTATATGTTCGTATCAATAAAGATATAAACTGCCCTCTGATAAGAGTATAACCCAGTACATAACTTATTTTTTTTTCAATATGTCACTGTGTTTTTATGGAACCTTTCTATAATTATCTTATTAATAATATAGTCCATGGATTTTTTTTGATAAGTATTGTGACAATTATCAGGAGTAAATAAAATTATAGAAACCAGGAATTCAGTAAGTGATGGCTTACAGTATTATGTCCACATCAGTGGAAATTATTTTTATAAAAAAAAATATGTATTGATGCATTCCAACTTGTCAGAATTACAGCCTCTGAGTTCTAACATAAAATTTGTATTTGTTTTTTTTTTTTTTTTGCTATTGAGAACCACCTTTTTGCCAGGATAATTTTATATTATTTGGTTCATCTCGCAGTTCTGATAAAACATCATGTTATTTTCTTGGAGTCAAGACTTCCTTTTAGATTCTCCCACAGGTCTCTAAGTGACAGCTTTGTAAAGGCACCCGTTCCCTCCACAGCTGCATGGCACTTCTGAGGCACATTTTGCACCTCTATTCCTCCTCTTGCCATTGTTCCAAGCAACCTTACTAGCTGAGCAAATGATGAAGGTTGTGGGGCCCTCTGGGAACCCAAGAGGCTGAGGGGAAAGGCCAGACTGGAAGAAATATAAACTGATGATGTTTACGAAGTCTCTTTCAAATGGCAGGTTTTTGATCTTGTGATTCTTATTATACCTGGATGAAGCCTCTGGAGTATCGGCAGAAGCCAGCTGCCTTTACAGGTAGAAACTCCACTGAGGAGAAACTCTGGCACATACTAATTAAAATATGACTGAAGCTTCCCTTTCCCTCTCTCTGTTTAGATTTGATGGTATTTTGTTTGTTTGTTTTTCCAAAAGCGGATTCTAATAGTCAAAGAACTATGGTTTAATAATCTGAAAAAAAACTTCATTAAAATGTATTGATTAACACAGTCATATTATCTATAATGTAGACAATTTGTAAGAGACAGAAGCATTTTGGAGGTTGCAGTTTGGCATGAAAAGCATCAGAGTTCTCAATCTTGAAGAGTAATCTCAAGTTCATTTTTCCACTTGCTTTGACCAGTTTTCAATGTGAAGGTAAATCTTTCGAAGCTGCTAATTCTCATTCAAAGTGCAGAGGGAATTTAAATCACATGCGTAAGTGTGTGTAATAGCATCCATGGTTATTTCACAGTAATTTAGAAGGCCACTTTCAGGATGAGTGGCTCATTCTAACTATCATCACAGAAAACCTGTAAAAAAGGAGGACTGCTCTTTGCATTTTAAACTTCAGAGGTGCTGCTCAGATTTTAACAGTTTTTAGGGGAAGAGTATTATTGTAGCTAGGCATTGAAAGAGACAAAATGAAAAAATATAAATAAGGGGTAATGAAAAATTCAGTAAAAAGTATTCCATATTGCCTCTTTATTGTATTTGCTACATTCCCTGCTGTTAACCAGATGACATCATCTAAGTTATTTTCAAAGACATGAAATTTTAGTATGTAAATTGTGATATAGAAAATATATTGCTTCGGAACAAGGAATTTTCTTGCAGGCAAAAAGGTGTCTAGGCAATTTATGGTAGAATATTTTACGGCACTATATAATCTGTACATGTTCACTTGTCTCTGTAAAAATAGAAAAAGAAAAAAGAAAGGGGCAGAAAGAAAGGGCAGAATAAAGATAGAAGGAAAACTGGTTGTTAAGAAACAGAAAAATACTAAGGGTGGGAAGGAAAGAAAAATGGGAAAAGGAGAGAAATGGAAAGAAAAGAGATAGGGATAACAAAGGAGTGACTGTTGAGTTGAATGCAGAACTCTTGGATTGCAAGCATAAGAAAACACTTTAATAAGACTAAGCTCTGGCCGGTTTGGCTCAGCAGATAGAGCATCGGCCTGCGGATTGAAGGGTCCCAGGTTCGATTCCGGTCAAGGGCATGTACCTTGGTTGCGGGCACAGCCCCAGTAGGGGGCGTGCAGGAGGCAGCTGATAATGTTTCTAACTCTCTATCCCTCTCCCTTCCTCTCTGTAAAGAATCAATAAAATATGTTTAAAAAAAAAAGACTAAAAGAATATGTAAAACGGTCATCACGCAGTATTGCAACTTGGTTTCCCTGGGAGCAGACTCTGAGTCAGAGTACAGTGTGCAGGATGCTTACTAGGGTGGGCTTTTCGTATAAACACTTGTGGAAGCTAGGAGAAAAGAGGAGCAAACAGCCATAGCCTCTGCAGCCATCAGTCATTTCATTTGTGTCACCCCAGCACAGTGCATGACCTTAGGTGAAGTGGACCTCATGAAATTAAGTAATTCCTGAAGGGGTTGATAGCTGGAAGCTGTCTTCTGACAGCATTCCCTGGAGGGAAGACAAAAAGTCCTTCAAAGAAGGAGCATACAGATAGTGAGCACATCATAATGTCAACCAAAGTCTGGCCCTTATTCTGCTCTCTCTACTTTTTTTAGCATAAATTCCTAAAACAAATATTTCACGGTATCTCAGGGGCTGTCTTCCTGGAGAACACTAAAAGGGGAAGGGGAGAGTGATGAACTATATCCCTTCCTCTTGGGTCCACAACTGACAGTTATGTTCTTCCTACTTCTCTACTCATTCTAGATTCCCTTCGTGCTTTGCCAGTCTTCAGATGGTCTTGATGGTTGTCCGATGGCATGACAAAGACCCTCATGCTGGAGGGTCTGAATACAGATCTTTGTGGTTTTCTCAGGGTGAGGTTGCTTGTCTATTTGGGATTGGAGCATCAAAGAGGCACTCTGGTAGATCACCTAGGTGCTAAACATAAATCCCTCTGTCACCACATGTTATAGCAGACTTTTGGGATTTTAATGATTATGTTGGATTACCCTCCCCCCGACCTAGATGGGAGGATTATTTTCTTGCTAACTAGTCCCTTAGCAAAAGGAATCTAGAGTTCCCAGGTGACACTCATAGCTTAATCAGATTTAGGTGCTGGCTGTATCCCTGGGTGAAATTGTTCTCCTTTTAGGGATGAAAACATCTACACTCTCAGGGTCCATATTTGACAGAAGAGAAAGAACACCTTCACAAGGGGGTCATGGAGATAATTGCAGTGTTTCCACTTTTTGGTTGTAGTTTTTGGTTCCATGTTCATGTTTTGGACACATAGCATCATGTAAATTTCTCTGATTCCAAATATATACTACTTCTGGGAATATGGTGTTCCATCCTCTTAATTATGGTCTTCTTTGACCTGGAAGTTTAATTATGCCTTTTTCAGGCTGTTAAAAACTCTCTCAGGCCTGCAGTTTCTGGATGGCTTGGTATGGGATCCCGTGGTTTGTGTCTTATTCTCACACCTCTTTTCTATAATATAGGCCCTTGTTCTGAAGCTATATGATGTGGGAGTCAATGCTGGTGGATAAAACATTTGAAAAGCCTGGGGATAGTAAAGCTAGATGAGGATCATCGGGAAAAAAAAAGAAAACACACATCTGATGATATCTTCTCCTGCCATAATGTATTCTCATCCAATGTAATCAACCTCCCACTAGTGTCATGTGGTTTCTCTGGTGCCATATTGGGAACTGAACATCGGCCTCTTTCTGGAAGGTTGGGCCTTTGTCAGCAGCATTGCTAGATCAGCTATAATAAATGCTTCATGTTGCTGATCTCATGCATATCCTCTATCCCTCCTACTGTGGTCCTTTTACTTATATATGATGTGTGCCAGCACTGGGGTGGTCATTGGTAAAGTAGATATCAATTGGCCATGTCATTCTATTTGGTGGTTTAGTGCCTCTTTTATGGTAGATGCTTTCTGTAGATACTTTTATGATATACAGTATATAAACATGAGAAACAGAGGTGACCACACTTTATGCCCATTCCGTATGTCAATCCACAGGCTATAATGTTAATATTAATTTACCTACCATATAAGCACAAAACTAAGCTATTATTTCTCTGATTACATTATCCAACAGTAGTGCCCAATAGTTTTCTGTAGGTCATGATACTAAAAAATATTGTTTCTTTCTGAACTCAAAGTCCATTTTACTCTGTAGCTGTTTGATGAATGCTCTTTGACTCAGTTCAGGTTTAACTGTTTATAAAAGTGGGCCTAGCCCAGCCAATGTGGCTCAGTGGTTGAACATTGACCTATAAATCAGGAGGTCATGGTTTGATTCCAAGTCAGGGCACATGCCTGGATTATGGGCTCCTTTCACAGTGTGGGGCATGCAGGAAGAAGCCAATCAATGATTCTCTGCCATCATTGATGTTTACATCTCTCTCTCTCCCTCTCCCTTCCTCTTTTAAGAGGAAATTATATATATATATTAAATGGGCCTAATGGGCCTTATCCAATACAAGAAAATGTGCTTGCCTACTAAAAATCATCAGATGGTTATTTTGTGTGAGTGATTCCAAAACAAACCAATTCCTACCCAAGTTAACTCTAACCTTTGTTTATGCTTAATTTGAATTTTAAGTCATTAAATGTAAATCCTAAGAACTACTTGTAGCATTACGTTTTAATTATCAAAACTCCTCATTTAATTGACAGTTATATAGCTAAATCAGTGCATCTCAAAGTTTCAAAGGTGTCTATATTATAAAATGTTGGTACTCTTGAAATCTCAAATACAATTTTAAAACATATTTTACATTATATCTTAATCTTTTATAGTATAATGCAGGTATACTTTGAGGAATCTGGATGGTTAATATAACAAATTCTATAAAATATTAGTTTTAAAATTTCTGATTATATTACAATATGCAGATGTAAATATGAACACAATATTATTAATACCAATAAAGAGTAAATGATATCATGGTATGCTGTATTGGAAAGCAAACATATGAAGGTAGAATTTAGTAATACTTTCTTGTCATAGAAATTAAAAATATTTGAAGGTCATTGCAACTTAGAAAAGTAATTACATGCTTACACCAACATCATCATTTGAAATATTCCCACAATTATGATCAAGGAATAATTAACTCTTTCTTCTGTAACATCAGGGACATTGTATTCTAGATAATTATTCTCTCAAAGTATGGTCATTCTATCATTGGCAAATTTATACTCCATCAAGCCATCTAGAATTATTATATGAAGTGCTCATTATTGAAGTTGTCAAATTTGATCTAAATGTTATCTTTAAGATGAAAGATTTTCTCTTTTCAATCAAATAGAGTAAATTGTGATGATTTAATGTGAATATTTTTATTTTGGCTACCATTTTAAATAATTATTTTTCTTACCTGCCATTGTCTGCCTACACTGTCGTTATCATATATTTTTCCTGTATTCAGCCACCTGACATTATAGACATTTTTTTTCCTTCATTGCCTGCCATCAATGAGAGAAAGATACTTTTTATGGGTTCCTCAGGTCATAGAGGATAGATTGATTTACTAATTCCATCAATGGGGCATAGCTGCCTGGAGCAGTGTTTCAATATATAAGCTTTCAAACAGATTCCAAGCAGCAAAATGTCAATTTATTTTGCCAGCATTTGAATTCACTCAAAGGCTAGGTATGATCTCCTTTATCTTTGAGAATATAAATTAGATATAAAATAGCCAAAAGGAGTAGTGTCTCTAAATTACATTTTAAATTAATTTTAAACTCAGCAATTTTTTTCATATAGATATCTATCAAGAAATCTTAAACATTCATAGATGGTACTATTCTGTCCTTGTTGTGTTCACATTTATTCTATTATCAGTTATTCAATATCAACTGGTTTATTTTTTCAGAAATAACAAATTATAAGAAAGTATGTTGTTATTGTGGGGATTTGTTTTCTATTTTTTCTTTGTATTCACAGAGGAGATTAGACAGAATAGTTAACTCACCTAAACATTTTTTTTTTAATCTGCACCCAACTATATGTTTTTTGGGTTTTTTTATTGATTTGAGAGAGAGGAAGGGAAGACAGAGAGACACCTTAATGTGAGAGAGAAACATTGATTGGTTGCCCCCTGAACAAACCCCAGCTGGGGATCAAACCTTTTAGTGTACAGGACAATGCTCCAACCAACTGAGCCACCTGGCCAGGGCTCTCCTAAACATTTCTAAAACATTCCTTAATACCCTAAAACTGCAACAGCTTCTTTCCAATTCTGTATGCCTTATCAGACAGGAATTTCAGCATTATTATTTAAAAACAAAAAACAATAAACAACACAACCTTTTTTTAAAAAATATGTTTTTATTGATTTCAGAGAAAGGAAAGGAGAGGGAGAAAGAAATAGAAACATCTATGAGAGATAATCATTTAAGTATAGGCTGATTCCTGCACGCTCCCTACTGGGGATCAAGCCCACAACCAAGCATGTGCTCTGAACAGGAATTGAACTTTGACCTCCTGGTTCATGGGTCTGTGCTAAACCAGTGAGCCACACCGGCCAGGCAAAAAAGCAATCTTTTACTGGACTTAATGTTGGCTTATATTATTTATTAAAATAAAAAATGAAAACCAAGATAGCATCACTTCCCCTTTGTAACATTTAACCACATGTGATAGCAATATTTAAAATCATTGTAAAAATAATGGGAAATAATATTCTGTCCATATATTATTAAGCAGTCATCCTTATAGGAGTTGTTCCTATGCTCACTTTACAAATAAAAAATACTTTTAAAATGTTAACTGACTTATTAGTGAATATACAAATCATTGATTCAGCTGAGATCTTTCTTCCTTTTCCTCCACAAAAATTTCCAATTCTCATTTTATGAGAATTTATTGATGTGTCAAATATCCCTAACAACTTAAAAGGACAGCTGTTGGAATAGCTGGATAAGGTATTGCAAACACTCTAGGAAACACAGCACTGCTAAACAAAGCCCCATCAGTACCTTCCTTGTTTGGGACACATCCACTAACTCACTTTCCTGCTTTGTAAAATATCGGTCTTTACCAAAAAAAACACACACAAAAAAACACAACAACAGCAAAACAATTAGGTTCCCAACCAGAATTGTCATTCTCTAATTTTTTAATTATTGGAAATGAAGCCCCTATTTTCAAATAAGGAATACATAGAACATTTCTTTTGCAGCTAGTCATGTTTCTTGGTGATTCTGTTTAGCCTCCTAGTATAACCTGTTACTATGAAATGCAAGTACTGAGAAATCTATTGAAGATGCTCTTAATTTCAACAAAATGACACTTTGAAAGAAGAGTACATGGGGCTGGTAAGGCAGATGCAGGAAGAAGAGTTACAAAACTCTTGACTGCTTAACAAAGGTGAATTTCTACCCTTGGGCCAAATTATTTTGCCTCTCTTCTCTCTTCCCAACTGCAAGAAACATAAAAAAATAAATTGCATTCATTGGAATGATTTGATAAGCTAATAGATATATTCATTCTGTCATCAAAATTTATTTAGATAATCATAGATTAATTGGTCCTTAGAATGAGATGTTGTGCCCTTTTAATACTAGCTAAGTCAAGTCATCTTTTATCCATCAGTCAATGGAAGAACTATTTTTGGAACTGCCATTTACATATGCCATCCAATATATGCCAGATAGGAAGTTTGTTTTCTGTCATCTTCATATTTGTTGTTCCCTGTCTTCTGTAGATTAAAACTCAAGTATTCCATAGTGAATATCTTTTATGACATTTACAAATTGGAGCCATATCACTTTGAACCAAAGAAGGAGGTAACCCGGCCTACTTAAATCTATTTTGCATATACAATTCAGAATTAGCCATAAGAATACATATTAATTATTTCCTTTCATAATATCACTTGTGTGATGTGTGTTAATAGCTAGCCCTTTTGTGTTTATTAGAGGAACTTTAAACTTTATATTTATTTAGCAATTATGTATTAAAAAATGGAAACTATGATTGCATTTAAGAATTTTTACTTTATTATTATAAGCTAAATTCCTATTTGTGCCTTGTAACCTAAATAGTATCATAATATATTATAAGTCCTCTAAAATCCTACCATATTACAAAATATGACTTTTTATATAGTCCACTGTGCTTTAACTTATCAAATATATAAAGCCCATTTTTATTACCCCCATGGAAATATGTTTTTCTACAAATATTTTTTGAACAAACCCTTTATACAAGATGATGTTCTAGGCTCTGGAAAAGCAGCAATAAATAGAACTAATCGCTTACCTAATTGTGCTTATATATACTCATAAGGAGGAGTGTATTTTCATTGCTTTAATATTGCACAAAATACAAATCTCCTAATGATGGAACCCCTCTTCTTGACATTTTTGTCAAAATATATGATAAATTCTAGATTTCAAAATATTATTTTCCAATTACAATTAACATACAATATTATATTAGTTTCAGGTGTACAACCTAGTGATTAGACATTCATATTACTTATGATGCGATTATGCCGATAAATCTAGTACCCATCTGACACCATATGCAGTTATTACAATATCACTAACTATCTTCCCTATGCTGTACTTCACATCCCTATGACTATTCTGTAACTACCAATTTATACTTCTTAATTCCTTCATCTTTTTCACCCACTTACCCCTAACCCCCTCCCATCTGGCAACCATCAAAATATTCTCTGTATCTATTTAGTCTGTGTCTGATCTGTTTGTTTTTATTTTGCTTTTTAGATCCCACATATAAGTAAATCATGTGGCATTTGTATTTTTCTGCCTGACATGTCACTCAGCACAGTGCCCTCCAGGTCCATCCATGTTGTTGGATATGGCGAACTTCCATTCTTTTTTATGGCTGAGTCATATTTCATTGTGTATATATGCCACTTATTTATCCATTCATCTAATGAAGGACACTTAGGGTGCTTCCATATCTTGGTTATTGTAAATAATGCTGCAATGAACATATGGATGCATATGTTTTGTCTTTTTCTCAATTTAGTGTTTTGGGTTTCTTAGGATAAATGCCGAGAAATAGATGCTGAGTCCTTTGGCTGTCTCTTGTTATAACCTTTGTTTTAAGGTCTATTTTGTCTTGTATAAGCATTGCTACCCCAGCTTTGTTTTTTCATTTCCATTTTCATAAAATAACTTTTTCCATCCCTTTACTTTCAGTTTGTATGTGTTTTTTAATCTGAAGTGAATCTCTTATAGACAGCTATATAAGGGTCTTGTTTTGTTATCCATCTGCTGTTTATCTTTAGATTGAATCATTTAATCCATTTGCATTTAAAATAATTGTTGATAGATATGTATTTATTGCCATTTTATTATTCATACTAGAGACACGGTGCATGAAATTCGTGAACTGGGATGTGGGGGGTCCCTCAGCCCGTCCTGCACCTTCTCACAGTCCAGGACCCCTCACTCTTTACCGCCTGCCTGATCGCTGCTCCTTACTGCTTGGCTCACTGATCCTTAGAGCCCGGCTTCCAGCTGAGCAGCACTCCCCTGTGGGAGCACACTGACCACCAGGGGGAAGCTCCTGCATTGAGTGTCTGCCCCCTGGTGGTCAGTGCACACCATAGCAACCAGTTGTTCTGGTTGTTTTGCCGTAATGGTCACATAGGCTTTTATTATATAGATTTCTTCTTCTTCTCCTTCTCCTTCTCCTTCTCCTTCTCCTTCTCCTTCTCCTTCTCCTTCTCCTTCTCCTTCTCCTTCTCCTTCTCCTTGTCCTTCTTCTCCTTCTCCTTGTCCTTCTCCTTGTCCTTCTCCTTCTCCTTCTCCTTCTCCTTCTCCTTCTCCTTCTCCTTCTCCTTCTCCTTCTTCTATTTTCTTCTTTGTCTTTGTCTTCATCTCCATCTCTGTCTCATTCTCATTTTTATTCTTATTCTTCCTCTTGTTAAAGAAGACTCTTTACCATGTCTTGTAATACTAGTTTGGTGGTAATGAACTCCTTTAGCTTTTGGGACACTGAGTGCAAAGAAATGAAGAATCAAGCAGGAGCTGGAGAGGGAAGTGCTCAGGAGAAAAAAGATTGACATCCCTGGATTGAAGGCTGGTAATCAAGCAAAAAGTTAAATAGAGAAAGCAAGTCTCGAGGATGTGTTAGGTTATATCCCTCTCTTATCTTAGATATCAATAGAAAGGTAGAATAATTTTATAGGAGACAGTTTTCAAAAAGGGGCAAAAGAATGGAAATATTAGACAAACTAGCATTATAAATATGAAAACTAAATAAAAGAAGATAAAGAACAGATACCAGCTGTCCAGAAACAAGGATTAAACATGATGTAAGAACAGGTTTGTTTGACCTCATCCATGAATGTGGGAAGCCTAGTTAGGATACTTCTGTGGAAGGATTTAGGTAGGCAGAGGTATGTTAGACTGGGGAAGGTTGGATGATGTCAACAAAGTTACATGGCATATATAAAGGTTAGAAATGAGGTTTTAGTCAATAGTTCTATTGAATTCAGCTCAGTGTCTGGAAAATGTAGAAACTACAGAGGAATATGTATATGTATATGCATATGTATATGTATATGTATATGTAGGGAAATAACTCATAATTTTGAATAAGGCAATGAGAAATTGCTCCACTCCACTGAGAAGATAATATTTGAATAATACAAGGTAGGAACCACACATGTATTCAGGGAAAGAGTTTTCAGGATAAAAGAGCAAGTCTAAAGGCCCAGAGAAATGAAAATGGTTGATGTGTTCTAGAAACTACAAGGGATCCAGAGTGAAAGACTATGAGGTCATTGAAGTAACTGGCATTTGGGAAATATAAGGAACTTAGTGACCTTAGCTTTTACTTTAAATAAGGTAGGAAGAATTTAAGGGCTTTCAGCAGAGAATGTAATGATCTCATTTATGTGTAAAAAAGAACACTTACTTGCCTGATGCTATATTAAACATAAACCAGGGTGGGGGCAGGACAAGAAAAGAACCATAAGAGCAGTTAGAAAGCTATTGCAATAAACCAGGTAAGATGTGATGGTGCTTTGGACAATAGTGGCAAAGTGGAGGTGTTGATAAGTGCCTGGATTGTGCAGATATGTTGAAGGTGAATTTTACTGAATTTTCTTATAGATTTAATGTAGGGTTTGGAATAAAGAGAAAAGTCATGGATTACCCAAGGTCATAACAAATCCATAGCATAGCACTGAATCTTTTCTTTTTTTTTTTTTTTTACTACTAAATTTTTGTCAAGTGGATCTGGATACTTTTGTTGAAAATAAATGTCAACTCAGGATCTCATTGATAGCTGAATAAAAGCTAAGGATATGTTATTCTAACAGGATTCTGTGTTTTGGGGAAAAGGACAAACCAACCATTAGCCTGGAGAAAATCTAGAAACAACCACTGGCAACAATTATCTATAATAATAAAAGCATAATATGCTAATTAGACTGGACAGCCAAATGACCTTCCAGACATCATTTCGGATGTCCTTCTTGATGAAGCCGTGGCAGCGGGGGCCAAGGCAGAGACTGTTAGGGGCGATCAGGTAGGCAGGTCAGTGGTTATGGGTGATGAGGCAGGTATGCAGAATGGTTAGAGGTGATCAGGCAGGCAGAGTATTAGGGGCGATCAGGCAGGCAGGCAGAGTGGTTAGGGGCAATCAGGCAGGCAGGCAGGTGAGCAGTTAGGAGCCAGCAGTTAGGACCCCCTCCCTCCATGCATGAATTTCATGCACCGGGCCTCTAGTATTACATAAAAGAACAAAAGAAGAAATGTTGATTTTTTAAAAATTTAAGAATTAGTAATGAGGTAGGTGCTCTCTTTCTCAGCTCAAGCTGCTCTAACAAAATACCAATGACTAGGGCCCTAAAACAACAAACATTTATTTCCCACAGTTTTGCTGGCTGGGAGGTACAAGGTCAAGGTGTCTGGTGAGAGCCTTCTTCCTGGTTTGCAGACAGCCAGCTTCTCATTATTTCCTCACATGGCCTTTTTTTGGTGCATGAATGGCCCCACCTGCAAATACTAAATCATCAAGGATTAGGGCTTCAGCATTTGAATTTGGGGGGTTTACAATTGCATCTATTGCAGGCTGCTATAACTCAATACCATAGACTGGGTGCCTTGAACAACAGACATTTATTTTTCATAGTTCTGGAGGCTGGAAAGTTTAAGATTAAGGAGTCACCTATTTGGTTCTGGATAAGAACCTTCTTTTTGGCTTGCAGATAGCAATCTTCTCACTATGTCTTCACATGGAGAAGAAAAAGAGAGCTGTGGTCTTTTTGTTTGTTTGTTTGTTTCTTATAAGAATACTAATCCCCTCATGGGGTCTCACCTTCATGACATAAGCCTAATCAGACCCTATCTGCAAATACCATCACATTGGGGGTTAGTGCTTCAATATCTGAATTTTAGAATCTGGGGACTCTAAGAATCTCTGAGGCAGCTTGGTCAGAGTGGCTCAGTTGGTTGAGTGTCTCCTTGTGCACCGAAGGTTGTCAGTTCAAGTCTCGGTCAGGGCATATACCTGAGTTGCAGGTTTCATCCCTGGTCAGGGCATGTAAGGAAAGCAACATTTCTCTCTCACATCAATATCACACTCTCTCTTTCTCCTTTCCTCTCTAAGCATGTCCTCGGAAGAATATTAAAAAAAAATAATCTCTGAGACATAATATTTAAAGACAGTGGATAGTATTAGATCACCTTGAGACAGAGAAAAAAAGGAATATATTTTAAATTTTATAAAGCAGCCCAGGGTGATTCAGACCTTTATTTTCCTCATCACTCAACTCTCATCCCACTTTGCCCACCTCTTCAAATTATAATTCTACATGAATTGTTTTTGATGTATGTTTTTAGATTAGTTGGCATAATAGCTTTCTCACCCTGATAAGTTTGGGCAAAGGTAAAAAACAAACAACCTATGCAAAAGTGAGGACCGTTTTATGATACACTAAAGAAATTATAAGTTAAACTTGGCTTGTAGGGCAAAGAACATCCGGTAAATGAGGAGAGTGGCAGGGGATGAGTCAATAAAGTTGCATAGAATTAGAACTTCTGTATGAAAAGGCAAATATTTTAGTATAAGAAATTTGTAACTTTTATTCTAGTCTCTCAGGATTTACTTTATTTTATATATGTATATATGTATATATCTATAGGTTGCTTTTTCTTACATTATAGAGGTTAAGTAGATGTTATGGGTTAGGTATATAAATTACATGAACCTATACTTAAACATTATAGAAGATAAGTATTGATTTTGGAGTCAGACTCTAAATTTGAGTCTTAACTACACAATTTGTTGTTTTTATATTTATAGAAAAATTATTTAATTCCAGTGATTTATTTCTAGCACTATATCTATCTCAAATAATTCTTGTCAAGTTTAAATTTGATATATTTCTAAAGTTGTGGTACATGTTAAGTACTCAAGTATTATCTATTTCCTTTTTCATTCTTAACTGTGTTCTAGATATTTGATGTTACCACATAAGTTATCTCAAGATAAATGGAGTATTAAGATATGTGTCTGCATTTAATGTTGTCCAGAACTCAATTGAACATTTCATTAGCATTTGAAAAGTGATTGATTTATTTTTATACTTTAATATGCATTTCACAGGCCAAAAACTTTGCTAGTGTTCCATGTCAGAGCTGTAAATGTTTTATAACTGCCTCTTTGAAGATGAATTACTGTTTTCTATATTCCCTTGTGTCAGAAAAATGTTCAGTTAGAACAGTGTTTTGCTTAACAGTGACTACCATTTATACTAGCAAAATTTCTGTTGATACTATTAGAGAAGATGAGGGTTGGGTTGAGCATTTTAATATATAGCATTTGAATATGGGATGGTATGATCAAACCTGATACTTGTGTCAATTATAATTTTGATCTTGAATATGCAGTAATATCCTGGGGTTCCTTTACATTGAATGTTAAATCTCTAAGCATACTTATTCATATTTTAAAATAATTGATCTGTTATTGAAGGAGAAGGATGTACTAATTATGCAGAAGGACAATTAACCTCAAATTGTTCTGTTACAATTGACAGTTTAGAAAGTAGTGTGCTATTAATGAGATTTCTATGGGTTTTCTAACTAATAAAATACCAATCTCACTTCTCACATTATACTTTGGGATTGAACCATAAGGGGGGGAAAAGCAGGCACTGCATACCTCATTACACAGACCTAAGAGGAGGTGATGTAGCAAGGGTTACAAAATTACTGTGAATCATCAGAGCCAAACAGAAGCTGATGAAATAGAAATAGTTTATCAGAATCAGTCATTCCAAGAAAGCAATGGATTTAAATCAAAATGATTGTATAGAGACTAAAAAAATGTGCCCTGTATGAGCAATGGAACAAAAAAAAATTATTATAAAAGGAAGCACTGGACAGAATGGAATTCATATTTTAATTTTTTATGAAATTCGATAGGTAGTTTGCAAGTATGTGAATGTTAGAACTATTATTTTTATATGCATCTGTTAAAGTTAAATAGATAGAAAAATTAAGGTTCTTTTTAATACAAATTTTAATGTATATCCCCAAACATAGGGAATGCAATTTTTACTTTTCATTTTGGTTGTGTTAGGGTAAAACAAAAATATATTTTATATTAAAGAGAAAGTCAATCTTTTTCTCTGACATCCTATTTTTTTCTTATGTAAAACAACAGCATTGGAATAGATGGTTATCATATATGCCTCTGGTTTCAAATTTGCATGATTCCATAAACATGGTTTTCCACTGTAGTGAAATACCTTTGCATTTTTCACAAGAATAGTAATTTTAAGTGCTTTATTTTGTAATTTGTCAAAACTTTTGGTAACATTTGTGTGGCATTATTTGATTTCTCATTCTTCTCTGGTGGTTAATTATATGTAAAGTATTATTAAACCTCAAGCTAGCTCCATAAACTGAAGATATCCTCTAATAAATATGTGGACTAATATATTTATGCTTATAAAATATTTTGTAAAAGTCATTATTTATATGTAGGCCAATCTCTGTGCTTAATAACAAACCTACAATGTAAAATTAAATCCTTTATAGGACAGGCTGTTTTTAAACTCACAAAATAAATTTCAATTTTCAACACACGGGCTTTGTGCTTTTTACAAAGCAAAATATACTTCACCTAACTTGGTGGAAATCCACCCCAAGCCCCAGTTAAAACTTTCAAACTTAAATTATCATACTGATATAGCTATCAGCTGTCCCTTTTGATAACACTATATAGATGAATAGGAACAGAAAGTTCATTTCATTTGTGTCAACATTAACAGAAAATAATATGACAGAGTTCGAGACTCAAGGGATTCATCTGACATTATTGAACAACCTCTCACCCTTGGAACTGCCTTTCACTGGGCCTTCTCCAGACACATTACACAAAGGAAGATCTTCTGGTGGCCTTTGAACAATCTGAGACACTGATCTATGCATTTTTGAAAGGCTGCCCTAATGGGAATGCAAATAATTTCATCTGGAAAGCATAGTCAAAAGCCTGAAGACTATTACTTTGTATGGTTATTTGAAGGATCTTTTACAATGACCATTCACTTCTATACCAAATCCTTTGTGGGGAGGAGAAAAAAAAAACTTGACATAAAATTATAAAATACAATTAGCATTTTATTATTCAATTTAAAAGGGGATGAAATATGAGAGCGGTTTTAACTTACTGAGAAATGAACTTAAAAAAGAGAAGCAAAATGTGTCCAACTAATAGATGTAGGTTTTTAACTTCTAAAAAGATAGGTTTCTTTGTCAAAGTTACATTTGGCAGGATAATTTTCTGTACAAAATTATTGTTTATTATTAAATAAAATTATTTATCACTTATTTTTCATGAACAAATACTGAAATAGTAATTAAATATGGATATATATATAAGATACCGGCATGCATAATAATTTTATATATAATAATCCATTAGTAAGTTATTATATGATATAGAATTGATTTTTTTCAGTATTTGAACTTCAATAATAATTAAAATTCCTAATTACTCAGGATTATTTTTAGTGGTTTCTTTGGTTCAGTAATGGTCAAACATATTTAGTAATCATTGGGGTGATATGAAAATCTAGCACAAATAAAATTCTGTGGTGATAGTGCTAAGCTTTATAATTTGCTTTCCATAGTATTCCATGGTATAAATGTACCACAGTTTTTTTGTTTTGTTTTGTTTTGTTTGTTTTGTTTTTATCCACTCATCTACTGCTGGACATTTGGGCTGTTTCCAGGTCTTCGCTATTGTAAATTGTGCTTCTATGAACATAGGGGTGCATACATTCTTTCTGATTGGTGTTTCGGGCTTCTTAGGATATATTTCTAGAAGTAGAATCACTAGGTCAAATAGCAGTTCTATATTTAACTTTTAGAGGAAACATTTTCCAGAATGGCTGCACCAATCTGCATTCCCACCAACAGTGTACTAGGATTCACTTTTTGCCACATCCTCACTTGTCATTTATTGATTTGTTGATGGTAGCCATTCTGACAGGTGTGAGCTGATGCCTAATTATCATTTTAATTTTCATCTCTGTGATGATCAGTGACTTTGAGCTTTTTTTTCGTATGTCTCTTGGCCATCTGTATGTTCACTTTTGAGAAGTGTTTATTTAGGCTCTCTGTCCATTTATCATTGGACTAGAGGCTCAGCGCATGAAATTCATGCACTGGGGAGGGGTGTCCCTCAGCCCAGCCTACACCCACTCAAATCTGGGACCCCTTGGGGGATGTCCAACTGCCAGTTTAGGCCCACAGGGATCGGGCCTAAACTGGCAGTTAGGCCCGATCCCTCTCACAATCCGGGACTGCTGGCTCCCAATCACTCACCTGCCTGCCAGCCTGATCACCCCCTAAACACTCCCCTGCCTGCCTGATTGATGCCTAACTGCTCCCCTGCCAGTCCGATTGCCCCCAACTGTCCTCCCTTACAGGCCTGGTCATTCCCAATTGCCCTCCCCTGCTGGCCTGCTTACCCACAACTGCCCTCCCCTGCCGACCATCTTGTGGCTGTGGGCACCGCCATATTTGAGGGCATGGCATTCAATTCATATATTCCCTCCTTATTGGCTGTGGGCACCACCATTATTGCGACAATGTGAGGAACAATTAGCATATTTCCTCTTTATTAGATAGGATCATTTGTCTTCCTTTTGTTAAGTTGTATGAGTTCCTTGTATATTTTGGATATTAACCCTTAATCAGATATATCATTACTAAGTATGTTCTCCCATACAGTGGGCTCTTTTTACATGTCTTGATGGTTTATTTTGCTGTGCAGAAATTATTTATTTGGATATAGTCACATTTCTTTATTTTTTCCTTAGTTTCCTTTGCCCTAGGAGATACTAGTATAATTGCAAACATATTGCTAGAAGAGATATCTGAGATTTTGCTGCCTGTAGTTTCTTCTAGGATTTTTATGGTTTTATGATTTACATTTAAGTCTTTTATCCATTTTGAGTTTATTCTTGTATATAGTGTAAATTTACTTTTGTGCATGGTGGTCTAGTTTCATTTTTGTGCATGTATCTGTCCAATTTTCCCAACTCCATTTATTGAAGAGACTCTCTTGACTCCATTATATGCTCTTGCCTCCTTGGTCAAATATTAACTGACTGTAATGGCTTGGGTCGAAGTCTTGGATAGCAGTTCTGTTCCACTGATCTATGTTTGTTCTTGTGCCAGTACCAGGCTGTTCTGATTACAGTGGCTTTTTAACATAACTTGCTATCTGGTATTGTGATCCCTCCAATATTGTTCTTCTTTCTCAAGATGGCTGTGGCTATTTGGAGTCACTTTTGGTTCCATATACATTTTTGGAATATTTGTTCTAGATCTGTGAAATATTGTAACAGGTAGGGATTGCTTTGAATGTAATAGATTTATTTGGATAGTATGGACATTTTAATGATGTTAATGCTACATGAACCACGGTTTATTCTTCTATCTATACTAAAGATAACCTAGGTGGCATCACGCCATCACGTCATCATGAGATGGCCATCACAAGATGGCTGTCACAAGATGGCTGTCATAAGATGGCCGTTACTAGATGGCTGCATGCACAATGGAGGCAGGGCCTGGTGGCCGCTCCATGCAATGAGGCCTGGGGGTCCTGCAGCTCCACGCAGCGTAGAGGAGGTGGGTCCTGGTGGAAGAGGTGGGTTGTGGCAGGGGAGGGCAGTTGGGGGTGATCAGGTTGGCAGGGGAGCAGTTTAGCATCAATCAGGCTGGCAGGGGAGCTGTTAGGGGAGTGATCAGGCTGGCAGGTAGAAGCAGCTAGGGGCAATCAGGCAGGCAGGCAGGTAAGCGGTTAGGAGCCAGTGGTCCTGGATTGTGAAAGGGATGTCCCAGATTGGAGAGGGTTCAGGCCAGGCTGAGGGATACCCTCCCATGCATGAATTTCAAGCACTGGGCCTTTAGTTTGTTTATATTTTCCTCTATTGTTTTATCCACATCCTGTATTTTTCTGAGGATAGCCTTTTATGTCCTTGGTTAAGTTTATTCTTAAGTATCCTAATTCTTTTGTCGGAATGGTAAATGGGATTGCCTGTTTATTTTCTCTTTCTGAGAATTCATTATTGATATATAAAAATGCCATCAATTTCTGGGTGCTAATCTTGTATCCTGATACATTGTCTAATTCCTTTATTAAATCTAGTAGTTTTTGATGGAGTCTTTATGGTTTTCTATGTACAATGTCATATCATCTGCATATTGTGGCAGATTTACTTCCTCCTTCCCAATTTGGATGCCCTTTATGTTTTCTTCTTCTCTGACTATATCCTCTTGTTGGATTGACCCCTTTAGTATTATGTGGTGACCTTGTTTTGTCTCTTGTGATGGTCTTCATTTGAAGTCTATTTTGTCATATATGAGTATTACTACGATAGCTTTTTTTTTTGTTTCCATTTGCATGGAAAATTGTTTTCCATCCCTTCACTCTGATCCTGTGTGTCTTTTGTTCATAGGTGGGTCTCTTGTGGACAGAATATGTTTGGGTCATGTTTTCTTATCCATTTGGCTACTCTACATCATTTGATTGGATCATTGGATCATTTTGCATTTAATGTTATTACTGATAGGTACTTATTTATTCTCTTTGCCTATTTTCTCTTTCTCCTTCTTCTTATTACAGCAGTCCCTTTAACATTTCTTGCAGTGCTAGTTTGGTGGGGATAAACTCTTTTAGCCTTTTTTTTTTTTTTTTTTTTTTTTTTTGTCTGGGAAGCTCTTTATTTTGAATTATAGCCTTGTTGGATATAGTAATCATGTTTTCAGATCCTTGTTTTTCATTACCTTGAATATCTCATGCCATTTTTTTCTTGCCTATAGAGTTTCTCATGAGAAAGCAGCTGCCAGCTGCCACGACCTTCTCTGTGGGGTTCAGGATCTGAAAGAGGGGCCTATGCAAAATGAAAATACTATACAAGAAATATGAATTTAGAAGGCATTGGGGGGCCAGGTGGAGACCTCTTTCATGAAGAGGCACACGGACTTCTTGCCTGGTCCACTTTTTATTTACTTGAATACACATTTTCCCTTTAGTAATGCATATAGGCAGATCAAAGATACAGTTTGGTAAACAGTATAAGGATTATCAGGTTAGGAAATTGCCTTGAGCCATTGAGCCCACAGCAGGGCAACATTATGCTGATTTTCAGCCCTGCTGAATATCAAAGTCCATTGGTCTTCCAAGGTTTTCTTTTTGCATTAATATGCTAACTGCTGTTGGCTTTAGCCTCTGGCAACAGCCTTATGGGAGCTCCTTTGTAGATAACAAATTACTTTTCCCTTGTTGCCATTAAGATTCTCATTTTGTCTTTAATTTTTGGCATTTTAAATATAATGTGTCTGGGTATAGGCCTGTTTGGGTTCCTCTTTCTTGGGACTCTCTGCTCCGTGCCTGCTGAACTTGTGTGACTTTTTCCTTCATCAGGTTAGAGAAGTTTTCTGACATTATTTCTTCAAACACAATTTTCTATCCCTTGCTTACTTTCTTCCCCTCTGGTATACCTATTATGCAAATATTGTTAAGTTTCATTTTGTCCCACAGCTCTCTTAAGCTGTCCTCCTGTTTTTTAATTTTTTTTTCTTTTTAGTTATCTGATTGAGTGATTGTTTTCCACCCTGTCCTCTAATTCACTAATCAGATCCTCAGCTGTTCCTAGTCTAATGTGTATTTCTTCCAATGTGTTTTTTATTAGTGCTATGTAATTTTTTTCTTTCCAACTGGTCTTTCTTTATAGTTACTATATCTTTTCTCATGCTGTTTAGCATCCTTGCCATCATTATTCTGAACTCTATATTGGATAAATTTCTTAACTCCATTTCATTTAGCTCTTCTTCTGGAATATTCTCTTGTACTTTTCTATCTCTCTATTCCTCTCACTTCCCCTCTGAAATCTTTGAGGAGAGAGAATCATTGATTGACTGCCTCCTGCATGCCGCACACTGGGTATCAAGTCCTCAACCTGGGCATGAGCCCTGACTGGGAATCAAATTCTGACTTCCTGGTTCATAGATCAATGTTCAACCACTGAGCCATACTGGCCAGGCTGGGGCTTGTTTTTTGTCTCCCCATTTTGGCTGTCTATTTAGGTTTGTGTCTATTTATTAGGTAGATCTGTTATTACTCCCCATCTCCAGTGTAGGACAATGTCAGGCATTGTTTGTGACTGGTCCTGAGTACCCTGTTTAGAGTTATCAGCAATCCACAGCTTGTGGCTCCCTCTGCTGGGACTGGGTACCTTTGGGAAGGACCTAAAGTATGTTACTTTTTAACATACAAGTTTTTATCATGTATTTTATATACTGAATTAATTTTTGTATAAGAAAAAATTCCTTCAATAAACCTCAACAAAATTACATATATAAGAAATTATTATTGTTATTTTTAAATAGTTTAATGGTAACAAGTTTGGAAGAGGTATGAGAATTGAAAAAGGTTTTAGAGAAGGAGGATAAGAGATGAAAGAATGCACCCCAACAATTGATGTAAGCCCATAAGAACCATCTCCTCAAAAAGGATTTAAATATTTGTGCTAAGAATACTCCCTGATGACTCCCATGCACTTAAATGAAACGGCAAGGATAATTGTCAAGGAATTTGACAATGTGTGATACATTAAAAAATCACAGGAAAAATCATCTTTAGAATGAAATAACACAATAGCAAATTATTAGTATGCAGAATGTGATACTTGAGGGCTTCATTTTCACTGACATGTGTAACTTTAAATGTGAAATTAATCCATGAAGTGAAAGTTGCACATTTTTCTATCCATAAAATTTTGGTGTTGCAAAGTATAAGTTGAATTGTACTGTGATCTGGATTTCAATCAAAAGCAAATAAATAAATAAATAAATAAATAAATAAATAAATAAATGTGTCAGTGAATTATAATAAAATTTTATTTTGAGCAATATTAGTTTCTTTTCGGTGATCTTTTTTGACATTTGATAGACTTTTCAGTCATGCACAAATAGAAGAAGAATGCAAGTGGGATGAAAGTATAATACTTTTTGGCACCAAATGAAACATTAAACCATGCCAAAGAGTGCTTCTGGATGGGGCCATTTCACCCATGAATGCTTCAGGCTCCAGATCTAATGTGAGGGAAGCGATGCAGTGGCTGGTCTCCTGGGGCGCTCACACTGGGGACTAGGGCTAAGAGGTGGCTGGCTACATGATGCACTGCTGAGTTCTGCAAATAAATCAGTTCACTTCAGTTTTAGAACGAGGGTTTTCCATTTCCAGTCTGTGAAGTAAATTTGAACAATCATATATATATAGAGAGAGATGCTGCTGTTCCATAATGACATTGCTTGCACATAATTTTAGTTATAGGTGCATCTTGTAAATATCAGTGCTCTTTGTTATCAATATTGAGAAGAATTGTAAGCCTAGAAAGTGCACAGAAAAATAATAACTATTCATGTACTATAAAAATTAACATTTTTCCATAGTTTTATTATTTCTAATTTTTTTGGAAGTAGAAAATATGAGAGATTGAAGTCTCATCCCTGCAATTCTCTTCTGCACTGACCTCTGAGGAGATAGTGGCTATCTCAAGTTTGGATATGACATGCCATATTTTTATTTTATATAAATGTGTAATTGATAATATATTCATATGTAATATGTGTATATATTGTTTTGCATATTATCTCATATTAAATGATGTAATGCTATATGCATCTGTCTTCATATTACTTCTTTTACCCAATTATTGGTTTGAGATTTTTCCATGTCTATATGTGCAGCTTTATTTTCAGTATTCTACACTGTTCTATTTTTAGCATGTATCAGAATTCATTCTTTCTCCTTAAATTTTTTTCTAGTTTTTTCTCTACTAAACACATGCTCTGATAAATATCATTGCACATTTATCCTGGGTGCATATCTAAATTATGTATAAAATTATGTATTCCTATAAATATAGAATTACCAAGTTGAAGATTTTACACATATGAAACTTTAATTAATATTATTAAAGTCTTTGCAAATGTGTTTGAAAACTTCTGTGCCTATCAGCAGTGTATGGACATTTTTATTGTCCAAGATCCTTGTCAAAATTTAGTATTGTGACAATAATTAATTTTTATAAATTTGATGAGTGGGAAACAATATCTGACTATACCTTAATTACATTTTCCTGATTGCTAATGAAATTAACCATATTTTTAATTGTTTTCTTTATTGATTAAGGTATTACATATGTTTTTAATGTTATATTGGCCATTTATATTTCCTCCTCCATGGTCCTATTTATAGGCTTTTCTGACTTTCTCATACTATGCTTGTATTTTGCTTATAGATTTTGTAGATTTCTTTATATAATTTTATCTCCCTTGCAGAGGCTTTTTGTTTTGCTCTTTTCCTATTGTCTTTGTAATATAGAAACATTTAGCATGATTTTTTTCTTTCTATAGTTTTAAATTAATAGTTTAATTTTTTTACACCTAAATTTTCCTTTTATATATGGTTTGAGGAAATTGTTTTAATATTCCATTATGCAGAACTAATTATCTCAGTACCAATATTCTATACAATTATACATTTTATAACATGTAACTTTCTCAATCTTATTACATCCTATTAATAGTTTGTCAGCATTTTTCTTTTTTTTCCCAAAGAAACTATTAATTTTATATGCACTCTCTACTGCTTATGTCTTATTTTTGTATGTATGTTTCTTCATATTCCTATCCTAACCTATTTGCATGTACTTAGTTTCATTTTTAAAAACATCCTAGCCCCGAAACCGGTTTGGCTCAGTGGATAGAGCGTCCGCCTGCGGACTGAAGGGTCCCGGGTTCGATTCCGGTCAAGGGCATGTACCTGGGTTGCGGGCACATCCCCAGTAGGAGATGTACAGGAGGCAGCTGATCGATGTTTCTCTCTCATCGATGTTTCTAACTCTCTATCTCTCTCCCTTCCTCTCTGTAGAAAATCAATAAAATATATTAAAAAAAATCCTAGAATAGAAATTTTATCAAAAATTTTCTATGTTATTTCTTTTCAAATGAAAGCTCATAAAATTGTAAATTTCTTCTTTAATACCTAAGTGCATCACACATTTTGTAGATAAATAGTATTTTCATTATAATTCTAATTTATATGTTTTAACTTTTTATAATAATGTCTTGATATATGAGTATTTAGATATATACTTCTGAAAATTTTAAATATGAATTATCCAAGAATAATAATACAGACAGTCTGAAATGCCTATATCTCTAAGGGTGTATGATGACTACAGATTTCCAGGCCCAGAACAAAACACATTAACTTCTTTTGCCTGAATAACACTTACTTGTAGTTCTCCATTTCACTTAGACTTAGCCCTGGAAAAGTCCTGACTTTGTAATGTAAGGTATCTGAGTTAAAGGTAATTTGTGGATTTTAAATCACTATATTGTAGTTAGAAAACATGGTGTATAAATGACATGATTTTATTATCCTTTTATATTTATGCTGTGCATAAATAGTTAATATTGTATATTATATATTTATATTCCCACATGTTTATAAATACACAAACAACATATAGTTACTACTTTGTTATTATTTATATACTAGTAGCCCGATGCACGAAGATTTGTGCAAGAATGGGCCTTCCTTCCCCTGGCTGCCAGCAATGCCATCGCTCTGGCCAGAGCCGCCTTTCCACCTTCCCATGCTGCCCAGAGGCCCAGAGACGCCTTTCTGCCATCCCACCCTGCCCAGAGGCCCAGAGTGGTTGTGGCTGTGCAGAATGCCTGCATCCCGCCCTGCACCCAGCCACTTGGCACCTGCTATGCAAATCAACCCACCATCTTTGTTGGGTTAATTTGCATACTCACTCCTGATTGGCTGTTGAGCGTCAAGAAGGTACAGTCAATTTGCATATTTCTCTTTTATTAGTGCAAATAATTACTTGCTTTCCAATGTCTTGCTTCCTTTTTTTTTTTCTTTTGGTTTTAATTTTCTTTATGCTACAATACTTGTTAACTATAGTGGTTCTCCACCAAGTTGTATATTAGAATCATTTACAGAGTTTTATAAAAACTGTGACTCAGTCTCACTCACAGGAACCTTAATTTAATAGATCTGAACTGTGACTTATCATTGAGAATTTAGATGTCCTCCAAGTGATTTTAATAGGCAGCCAGAGTTCAGAACCAAGCTCTTGTAGTTTTTTTGGCAAAGAGCTTTTGGAAAGTCTGTTTTGTTTTGTTTTTCTTCAAATGTTCTTTGTTAATGTCTTCTGGTTCATAGGATATAGAATCCCAGGTTGACAACTACTTTCTTACTGCACTTTGAAGATGATGTGTTGTCTTCCTAGTACTGTGGTTGAGTAATTTGCATTTGGAATCATTGTTCTTTGCTGGTTATTTGCCATTCCTTTTCCAGTTGATTTTAATACTTTCTATCTGCTTTTGGTCCTCTGAAATTTCACTACCACATTTCTTTTTAAAAAACCTTTACTGTTGAAAGTATTACAGATGTCCCAGTTTTCTCCCCATTGATCTCTTCTAGCCTGCACCTGCCTCCCACCCCAGGCCTTCACCATGCTATTGTCTGTGTCCATAGGTTATGTATATATGCATATAAGTTCTTTGATTGATCTCTTCCCACCCACCCACCTCTATCTTCCCTCTGAGATTCCACAGTCTGTTCCATATTTCTATGTCTCTGGATCTACTTTTTTCATCAGTTTATTTTGTTCTTTAGATAGGTATAACATGATTTCACTCATATCTGGAATCTAAAGAACTACCATATTTCTTGATATATAATTGTTTGTATTTCTTTTTCAATCCAGCATAGTATTTAAATCTAAAGGTTCATGTATTTTATCAAAACTGAATAAAATTCTGCCCTAACTGGTTTGGCTCAGTGGATAGAGCATCGGTCTGTGGACTGAAGGGTCCCAGGTTCTATTCTGGTCAAGGGCATGTACCTTGGTTGCAGGCACATCCCCAGTAGGGGGTGTGCAGGAGGCAGCTGATTGATGTTTCTCTCTCATCAATGTTTCTAACTCTCTATCCCTCTCCCTTCCTCTCTGTAAAAAATCAATAAAATATATTTTTTTAAAAAAACTGAATAAAATTCTATTACTTACTCTGACTATCATCCAACCCATTTGGGGACAGGCTATGATTTTTTAAATAGTGTCTTTTTTTTTTCTTATTTTCAAATCTTACTTTATTTTCTATGTATATATTAAAAAAAAAACAATGTTCATAAATTTTCTGTTATCTAAGCACTCGGGGATTGAATCCTTCTGTTGTGTTATCTGTGAACTCTTTCTCAAGGTGTATTTATAGTTTAGATTATGAGTTTACTTTCAGAGGGGCTTTATATATGTCTGGCTGTGTTGAAAATGTTTTTCCACTCATCTTTGTACTTGCTTCTGTTGGATTCCCAAGTGTTTTATCACAATGGTGTAAATTTTATGGCTGGGAGTTGTCCCAGATCTAATAACACAGGAAGTCTGAGATGCAGAAGTGCCTGAGGGCGTATGATCGCTATGCATTTTCAGGCCCAGGACAAAACACATTAACTTCTTTGTGCCTGAGTAGCAGACTATTTGTAGTCCTCCTTTCACTTACAGTTAGCCCTGAAAAGGTCTTTACTTTGTAATGTAAGGTAGAGTTTTAACTCCTCAGATTTCATTAGCCCAAGACTTTTTTTCCCATCTTCAATCAGAAATTAATATTTAAGCCCCTAGAGCTTAATCACATCAACACCTTTGACATTTTGGGGTGGATAATTGTTTAGTGGTACCGTGATGGGGCAGATGATTGGGGATATGTATCCTGTGTGTTGTAGGAGGGTTAGTAGCAATGCTGCTCTCTACCCACAAGAGGCCAGTAGTACACACCTCGGCCCAGTTGTGACAACCAAAATGTGTCCATTCATTTTCTAATATCCCCTTGGGGCAAAATTGTCCCCACTCAAGAACCACTGGCATAGATTATTGAGATCAGTAAGCCCTCCAGAGCAACCTCATGATTAGCTCATGTACTTAATGTTCTCATTTTAGGTTTTCTGTTATTTATAGTTTGCAGAAATTCCCCTTACATTTTTATGAGCTTAGTTACATATTTAATAGGAGGTCCAAAAATATTCTATCTAATATTTGTAGAGAGAAATTTTTGTAGCAAGAGAGTTTTCAGGTATTTAATTTTTCTCTATTGCCAAAACTGGAGTTCTAAATTATTTTTTAAATCAGAAATAACTTGACAAGAGGATAAATTTTGAGCATTGTTAATTGATCTTGTAAGTAACTATGATGTAGTATTTAGATAAGCATGAGTAGACAAAACACCTGTGTCCTTATATTTCTAATACAGTGAATGCTGTTTACTAGGACTGGGCACAGCTGGAGGGTCAGATAACCTGCTTTATAAATGTTGGCTCTGCCTCCAACTAACTCTGTGCCTACAATCGCATAAATAGCTTAATTTTTTAGTTCACGACTGTGATTTCAGTTTTTGTTTACCAATTACCACTCGTCACTTATTTTTATTATAGTAAATTTAAGTAGTCTCTAGATACGAAAAATTTTCATTTTATGAATATTAAATTGATGTTTTTGTTGGCATACATATTGTTTGTTGATTTATCTACCCTAAATAAAACCCATATTATATTATGAGCCTTCATTCATTAAAAATTTTAATAACCTAAAGTGCATTTTATTGTATTGTATTTTTTTAAATATATTTTATCGATTTTTTACAGAGAGGAAGGGAGAGGGATAGAGAGTTAGAAACATCGATGAGAGAGAAACATTGATCAGCTGCCTCCTGCACACCCCTTATTGGGGATGTGCCCGCAACCAAGGTACATGCCTTTGACCGGAATCGAACCTGGGACCCTTCAGTCCGCAGGCCAACGCTCTATCCACTGAGCCAAACCGGCTAGGGCTAAAGTGCATTTTAAATTTTTTCTTAATGGTTTTCCTATGTAAAAACATTACCTAATATTTAACTGTTATAGAAATTCAGGAGATAATTTTTAAATTTGAGGACACTGTTTCTGGCTATCCCATGAATAGACCCACCACACCACCCTCACTACTGACTGTCTTCGTCCATGTTGCACAGAACCTCATTAAATATTTTCTACAGGATGCAGGAAGCACATCTTCCCTACACCCATTCAACTTGGACAAGATAAAAGGCAGGCTTAGTTTTAATTATTGAGGACAGTCTCAGACTCCTCAGTAAAGAAAACTTGAAGAATGGCAAAACTAAGAAGGCAGGATCCAAATGTATATTCTCTGGAAGTTCAGTTGTGGTTATATACTGGGAAATTGTAGGTTCCCAGGTGCTAAGAGTTCTTGACTTTCAACATCCATGCCTTCTAGGAGGTGAGAAAACTCAATAGTATAAGTAATGAGGGATTCCACAGTGGGGTTTATTATGGCAACTTCAACATGATTACAATCCAGTAGAGGATTATTATGTTTACAGAAATATCCACAAAACAAAATAGCATATGGTTAATGATAGAATACAAGTAGCATGGGAGCTTAATAAAGTTAACCACTTAAGGAAAATTTCCTTGAAGTATACAAGTCAGATCTGGAAGGGTGTGTAGTATTTGAAATGACTTGATACAAGATTAAATTGGGTTATAAGTGAAATCGGACAAAAACAGAAGTCATATGTTAGAAAGGGATATAATAAAAGCCAGAGTATCATTAGATTTGAGAAAAGTGATGAAAGGAAAGAAATCATTTAAATAATTCTTTCTAAATGCAAAGTAGTTCAAAGTGATATAGAAACTCAATTTTTTAAAACTGGTTATCAATCTATGTTAAACTTCATAATGATTTATTGAATCACTTGGCACAAATGTCTTCATTTAAAAAGTATCTCACTTGAGATAAGTTCCAGAATAAATGATTCAGGATCCTAGGAAATTCTACTGAAAACATTAACTCACTTGTTTATGATGAGCAATTCTCCTCAACAGAGAAGATTCTAAATGTTCATGTCAGCACTCACTATAATAACTTTTCATATCAATTATTTTTCAGTTGGAAAGTTCCAAGCACTTTCGTAATTGTCTCTTACAAATCTTCAGCAGGGTTAAGTACAATTTAGAAGAGTTTATATCTCCATGTGATGGAAAACTTGACAGAATATATATCATGTGCCTCTTCTGAGTTTTCTTCAGTTCCTAAGCATAGGATAATGAGAATAAAAATAGGAGAATAATTGACGAAAAATTTGAAATGAAACCATGAAGAACTCAGAAATATTCTAAAGAGGTAATTTCTTTCTTCCTTAGAATATGCTTTCCATCCTAGGCTTTAAGCATTCTTGATTTTATAATTTTATAGCTATACAAATTCTGGTGTATGCAATCCTTTAGCAAGCTAACTAGAACTTTACATTTGAACAGTAAGCTAGGGAGAAGAAAGTTTCTATTGTTAATCTTGCCCTTTTAAAAATACAATTTTACTACTTAAGCTTTATATCAATTGAAGATGTAAAGAAGTAAAACCAATCATTTCTGGTAATTCTAGAGAAAACAACCAATATAATGACTAATACCAAATTAAAATGAATACTTAATAATTTTAAGCTAATGTTATGATGATCACATTAAAAATCAAGACACTTCTCTGATGCATATTAAATATGTATTCCCCAAATTATCAGTTTTTTCTGTCTCTCCCTCCTCTCCTTCCTTCCTCCCTTTGAGTAATGGAATAAAGAAGGAACTTTAATATTCACATACTTAAAAAATGAAAATTCTTTCTAACTCTTAAAACTTACTGATGCATATTTTCACTAAATATTAAGGAATTAAATAATTGAAACCTCTAGAAGCATGGATGATAATCCTATAAAAATGGCATTTCTAATAACTTAGGCAAAATTAGAAGTGTTCAAAATAGGCTTGCTATAATAATGAGAGAAGCATTAGCTAGTAGCCTCATTTTAATACCATGGCTAGTTTTTTTTCTCCTAAAAAATTAGTTTTATTTTATTGATAAATATCATAAAGCTATAGTGAAGTCTGCAGAGAAGATTATCAAATTGAGTGGGATCAATTTTTATAGTTAACAAAAATATTTTTAGGTAAAAATATAGAGTAAATTATTAGGTAGTGATTTGTTATATCACCTTAAGTAGTATCATATCTAGGTAAAAAACAGACATTTTCCTGGTAGATAAAATCATTTGTCATTTGCTTATGAATGATTATCCCAATCTAATTTTATTCAATGTGAAATGGCTACTGATTTATGCCTTTCTGGAAACATCCTTTCTTCTCATAGTTTACTGACTTAGTTACCATGAATATTATACTCAATTCATAGTAGATCTATACTACAAAGTCCTTCTGAAAAGAAAATTGGTTTTACCACTTTAAGGAAAAAAGTCAGAAATGAATGCATTAAAATACAATTAGAAAATGCATTTTCAACTGGAAAAGCAAGGACACTGTCTGCATCAAACCTTTTAGTTTATCTGTGCTAAACTCTAACATACTTCCAGTATCATTTGACTGTGTATTCAATGCTATTAAGATAATCTATAAATATTACCTATAAAATTATTATGCGATCTGAAACTGAGGTCATGATTTTTTAGATAAAATTAAAATTTAGATAGAAACTCTCCCTTGGACTTGATGACAGTAAACATAATTTATGTATTTTTTCTGTTCATACATCTTTTCCATTTGATATTGCCACTCTTAACATTTAAGTTTAATAAACATACATTTACACATGTGTTACAATGGTGGTTCTTGCTATTCTGAGAGCACAGAATTTTTCTCCTAAAATTCAAGAGTTTAGGCACACGATTCTTTCCATGGTGCCAATATTGGGCTATGTGGTACCAGATTGGGAGGAAGATTGGAAAGGAAAGAGGAAGCATCTTCTTTTGTATTTAGGGAGTGAGCTTCCCAGACTGAGGAAGGTGAGCATGTCATCAGCATCAGTCAAGCTTTAAGATCAGAAGTCTTTTCTTTCTCTGAATGAATTCTTGATTCTCTTCTATCACTCTTTCTTGGAAAATAATGAGACTTATCTCCTTATAAAGAAATTAGTCTGCTTGGCAGGTTTTTCAAAACTCAGAACATGATAAAATTAAGAAAATACATTTGATTGTATTTTGGCAAGTTAGAAACTGGGATTCACGCTAAATAAATAGAATTACTTTAGGGAAAAATCAGACTGTTTTTTCCTGCCTTTGCAAATATAATATGGCAGATGTGGCTTGTTGGCTACTGGATATTTGGTAGTACTGGAAATGGCTGTTTTTCTTTCAAAGTGTGTTAAATATCACTAATACTGTGTTATATGGTCTGTGCTGATTTCAGTGGCTGCCCTTCTACTGTTTCAGTTTTTTATTTTCCTAATAGAGTAGCCTGAGTCTATTGAGCTATTTGAAGCTTTAGGTAAAAAATAAAATAATACTTTGTCTGTCTGCATTTGATTCTGTGTAAGTGATGATTATTTCTCTCCTTTTTATTTTTGTTGTTACCATAATGTAATTCAGAAAAAACTCAACATCTGTTCTCATCCTAGCCATACATACCAAGAAAAAATGGTTAAAATATACTCAAGCCAATGATCTTTTTAAAAAGGAAGCCTAGAGGACTGCTATACTATTTGTGGAATAAACAGAATGCTTGATGGTGTTTTTTATTGCCTCATTTAGAATTGCTAGTATAACTCAAAGATAGCCCTATCCTCTTTGAGAAATGGAGTCATTCTACACTCATGCTATAGCAATAAAGCATTGTAATATGTATTAAGCCATCCACGTGACTGCAGTCCAGTATCCTTTATAAAGATTTCATACCACGTAAAACAGAAAGCGTAGCTAAAGGTACCTGCAAATGTGATTGTACATGAGCTCTAAATTACAAATGAAAATAAGGCTAAATCACCATGCACTATTGCTTGTGCTGTATTCAACATATCCTATTTCTTAACCCTTTTTAAAAAAATATATTTTATTGATTTTTTACAGAGAGGAAGGGAGAGGGATAGAGAGTTAGAAACATCGATGAGAGAGAAACATCGATCAGCCGCCTCCTGCACACCCCCTACTGAGGATGTGCCCGCAACCAAGGTACATGCCCCCGACCGGAATCGAACCCGGGACCCTTCAGTCCGCAGGCCGACACTCTATCCACTGAGCCAAACCAGTTTCGGCTCTTAACCCTTTATAACATAGCATGTTAAAGATGAAAGGGACCCCAGAGATTGCTTTCGTTTTCTTTCTTTCTTTTTTTAGTATAAAATGCAATCAAAAAGAAGTTTCTCCTCTAAAAAGTGCTTGGGGGTTGGCAGTTTGTGAAGGAGGGTCACATTTTAAGCTTCAAGCTTTGTTTTTGCTATTTCTAAAATGAAGGTATAATATCTTTGGAAGTAGTGGGAAATACAATTTAAAAGTTTGGAATATAAATATTTCAAAATTATATGTGATTCTTCCTCCAAAGCTTACTAACATTTTTATCAGTATGCAATATTTTAAAAAGTATTCTTCACTCTATAAATCTGTTACTAAATATCACTGACTCTCCCTGTGAACTTTTCTATCTGATCATAAGTAACTGCATATATTTGCATGGTGGCTGCACAAAATTAGAAAATTTCCATTTCATATTAATTGTTGTTCTATAGGTTTGTCAGATAGAAAATTCCATGATGATGAAAATATTTACAGGGTTGTCTAATATCTGTAACCACATGTGGTTGTTGAGCTCTAAACTTACCATAATTGAGTTTTAATTTTTATTTCATTTTAATTTCAATAGCAATAAACTCATGTCCCCTAATGGGTTAGCCATTTTTGTGTTTAATAAAGCTGGCTTTTGTTTTTTGAGCTCTGGAACGTTTTCATATTTTTTCAGAAAAAATAATATTTAAGATCTGTAAAGAAGTAATTTAGATGTATAATTAAAATAAAATATTCTGTCTTCACAGTCTGGATTTTTATTATCTAGTTAATATGTTTCAGTAACCCTTGTAAATCCTAGCTATGCAAAAGTTATTTCAGTAATATCTTTGCTATCACCTCAAATTCTCCTCTGAAGCCAGCGATAGTGCCTGCCTGCAATACTCGTGTCAGAAGCAAAACATTTGTTGTTGCCCCTGTTATCCAGTGAGTTTTCAATTCCTCTCAAAATGGGCTTGTGTCGTGTAGGGATAAAAGTGTTCTGTCAGCGTCTGAACCAGGGACTTCTCACCCATGATGCGGCAGGAAAATGTAAGAGGCTGTCAGAGGATCTTCAGAAGAAAGGTGTTCAGACAGGATATGTGATGGGCACGGACTGCCCCGGTGATTGTGCCAGAAGGAGAGCAGAGAAGAAAACCTGTAGCAAGTGACTTTATTGAGAAATTTGGAGAAGAATACCTAATAGGTATCTTATTAAAATTCATAAAAACAGATGGTTTTTCCGTATTCAACATAAATTCAAGAGATTTTGCTCCCTTTTTAGGTTGTTGTTTCTCCAGTACATATGCACTTATGAATAAATTCATGGATAGAACTTGTTTGTATTTTATGAAAGAATGAACTAGGCAGCCTTAGAAACACTTTCAATGTTAAAAATTTATCAATATCACTGGGTTCAAAGGAAGCCAAGGTACAATGGGGGGAAGTTATTTTGTACTGAAATTCTGCTTCAATTTTTCCCAAAGCCTCTCTTAGATACTTATTTTATAAAGTATGTAATCTTCTCTAAAGGATCTCCATATTAAATTAGTTAAGATTAAAACCACCATAAATAATTAAACGAAGAAGGGAAGGATTACTAGCATAACAGACATAATACAAGTGGCAAAAGTAAGTGAAAGAAAAGGCTATGACAACAAAATAAGATCTGTGCATATATTTCAACTGGCATTTATTTACTGCTAATTTCCCTTAATTACTGGGAAGTACAGTTAGAAGAGACAAGTCTACGTAAAAGAATGGGTGCAGTAATGAAGAGTCCAAAATATCCCAATTCCATGTCTACTTCCTATATTCCTTTACACACTTTCACTCCTTTTCTCTGCACTTCTCCGCTTTATGCTTTGACATCCTGTTTGTGTGACTGTGTCACACTTATAATTAGCAACTTTATTCACAATGAAAGTTATAACCCTGCAAAATGTTAGAAGAAAAATAATTCCCACAGAGTTGAAACAAAAATCAAAAACAAAGGATATACTCCAATTTTCAGAATGAATATTTGCTTTAAGTACTTAGGGAAGATGTTGAATAATCCTTACTCCATGTATGATTTCAAATACCTACTATCCTATCTAATAATAGACAAACATGGTAATTGACCATACCTTCACTACACCTCCCATTGGCTAATCAGCGTGATATGCAAATTAACCGCCAACAAAGATGGTGGCTAATTTGCATACTGCAGGCAGGGCGGGACAGCGCGAGCCACCAGCGTGCCGCCATCCAGGGCAGGCTGGCCCCAGAAGCCCCAGAAGCCGCCTGATATGGTAGTAACTCTATCAGTAAGCACTCTGAAAGTCAGTGGCATAAATGCACCAATTAAAAGACAGATTATGAGGGTGAATCAAAAACAAAACCCACTTTAAATATAAAGACACATATAGATTAAAAGTAAATGAATTAAGCTGCAGCCTGTTTTGCTCAGTGGATAGAGCATTAGCCCGTGGACTGAAGGGTCCCAGGTTCGATTCCAGTCAAGGGCATGTACCTCAGTTGCTGGCTTGATCCCCAGTCCCTATCAAAGCATGTGCAGGAGGCAACCAATCAATGTGTCTCTCCCTTTCCCTTCACTCTCTCTAAAATTCAATGGAATAATATCCTTGGGTGAAGATTAACAAAAACAAAGTAAATGGATTAAGTAACATTAAAGAGATTATAAGAAAAATATATTCCAAATTTTGTTAGTTGTATAATGGTTATGTTTAAATTATTAACACCTAAGAAATTGGGTGAAGGGTACATATAATATGCTGTAGTATTTTATAGTTTTTTTTACATGTATGAGATTATTTCAAATTAAAATATTAAAAAATTAAAAATTAATAAAATATTAATTGAAATGTATCCGCATTACATGAAAAATCTCCTAATTGCTTCTAGCATAATTTATTAAATTGTGCTAAAATTTACAAGGGTTCAATTAAAAAATATATTAATTCTAAATGATATAATAGAAAATATATAATAGTGCAGTTAAAAGCACTTATCTGAAAATAAAAATTTAAAGAAGTGAATTTAAAGAAGGGATTAGCCAAAGAAAATATATGCACAACCCATCAACACAGACAACAGTATGGTGATGGCCAGAGAGAAGTGTGGGGCAAGAGCTGGGTAGAGGGGGCAAAAGGGGGAAATAGGAACATCCTATATAATAATAATAAAAGGCTAATATGCACATTGACTGAACGGCTGAATGACCAGTTGCTATGATGCGCACTGGCCACCAGGGGGCAGACGCTCAATGCAGGAGCTGCCCCCTGGTGGTCAGTGCACTTCCATATGGGGAGTGCCAATCAGCCAGAAGCTGGCTCATGGCTGGCCAGCGCAGTGGTGGTGGCAGGATCCTCTCCCACCTCCGTGGCAGCACTAAGAATGTCCAACTAACGGTTTAGACCTGATCCCTTGGGGGCCTAAGCCTTTAGTAGGACATCCCCCTAGGGCTCCCTGGTTGCCAGAAGGATGTGTGACTGCAAGCTTAGGCCTGATCCCCTGGGGAGTGGGCCTAAGTCAACAGGTGGACATCCCCCAAGGGGTCTTGGACTGTGAATGGGCTCAAGCCGGGCTGAGGAACCCCCCCCCCCCCGATTGTACAAATTTTTGTGCACTGTGCCTCTAGTCTATATATATAAAAGCCTAAGTGATCATCACAACTGAATGGACGACTGAACAGGCTGCATGGGGTGACCAGGCCAACAGGGATGTCAGTGAGGGGTGACCAAACAACTGAGCAGCAGGCTGTGTGGGGCCACCAGGCCAGTGGGAGGGGTTACTGAGGGGCGACCAAATGACTGAACAGCTGGCTGTGCAGGGCAACCAGGCCTGCAGTGGGGGAAGTTGGGGGTGACCAGGACAGTGGTGGGGGGCAGTGAGGAGGACCAGGCCAGAAGAAGGGGGCAGTGAGAGGTGACCAGGCTAGCAAGGGGGCAGTGTGGGGGACCAGGCCGGCAGAGGGGGG
>NW_005871190.1:122412-126068 GCF_000147115.1 Myotis lucifugus | reverse complement strand
GAATTGTGAGAGGGATGTCCGACTGCTGGTTTAGGGTCGATCCCCAGGTCCCAGATTGGACAGGGTACAGGCTGGGCTGAGGGGACCCCCTCCCATGCATGAATTTCATGCACCGGGCCTCTTGTCTAAAAATAATGTTGTAATTCACCTACTTTCTGATAAGGAAGTGGAGATATCAACCACCATATTTACTAGCACTAATGAGACCTCTCTGGGCTCTTGAGAGCAGGGAAATTCCAGTTCCATGCATACCATTATATACAGTCTATAAGAAATCAAATTTATGTAATTGACATAATATTTGAACTCATTGTTTAGGCTGCTGTATAAGCTTTATGCATGTAGATGCAGAGTGCAAGCAAAAAGCCAACCCACAAGTTACTAATAAAAAGGGGGCTGTAAAAGATAAGTCAGTTAAATGTAGCAATATGAAAATGTGCCATGTATTTAAGTCCACACTCAAACATCTGCAGCTAGAGAGTTGAAACAGACTATCCAGGAAGTCTGGCCCTTCCGTTTATTCTCAAAGAGCCCATCTGTTTTATACTAGTGTCATGAGGATTAAACACATGCATATATGTGATCCATTTAGAGAGAGTGCCTGATACATATTAAGTGCCATATAGCATTAACTGCTATCTTTTTCTCTTGGAACTGTGTTGGAAGGCTACATACAAATGATTTATATTTTGATGTTACCATTCTCCTATCAGATGGCAAAACATGATTAAATTATAGCTGCATTACAAATAAAGATGGCACAAAAAGAACACATTTTTTCCAGTCCAACAGCTATTGTAATTGCACAGGAAATTAAGTGACTTCTGTCCTTTCTTCAACATGTTTATAATTTTATTTTATTTTTTTAATGTTTTTTAAATGTTTATAATTTTAAAATAATTTATGATGGTGAATTTATATATATATATATATATATATATACATATATATATATATATATATAATTGATTTCAGAGAGGAAGGGAGAGGGAAAGAGAGAGAAACATCAATGATGAGAGAGAATCATCAATTGGCTGCCTCCTGCATGCCCCCCACCGGGGATCAAGCCCGCAACCTGGGCATGTGCCCTTGACCGGAATCAAACCAGGGACCCTTCAGTTCCCAGGCTGACACTCTATCCACTGAGCCAAACTGACCAGGGCTGATAGTGAATTTTAATGGATTAGATATAAATCACCCCATGCTTCTTTTTGTTTTAAATATTAGGCCAAATTGAAAATATACATGAGCAAACATATTTTCTAAAAAATAAGTACAGATATCCTATATAATAAAGAGCTCATATGCAAATTGTCCCCTTGACCAGGAGTTCAACCAGGAGTTTGACCAGGGGGCAGGGCTGGCCAGCCAACCACCTGTGGCCCCTCCCCCAAGCCGGCCCCACCCCAGATCCCACCCGTGCATGAATTCGTGCACCAGGCCACTAGTAAATAATAATAAGACTGTCAAAAGAAGTTATTCATTCTCTTCCAACACTTTCTTCTACAGATTATTAAAAAAATTATTTGGTTCTCAAAGAAGAGGTATATTTTGGGGGTGAATGAAGAGTATTAAGTGTTGGTAGAATTAAGAACTAGAACTTATATTTGTTTCTCTGTCACTGCCATCTGATGTAGGACTTCATCCCCATGAAGAGTCCCAGAAATATTTGGAGTCCAGGGGGTGTCTCATCTACTCAACAAATTCAGGCACCTGCGTGGCCCTTGTGCTATTTGTCCTATTCTTGGGCTTTGCTCCCTGTTGCTGCTGGACAGAACCTTGACCATGGGAACCAAACTCCCTTACTGGACACCATTGCCACTTTTCATGTCATTCTTGTGTGCATGCCCTAAACCTTTGTATGTCAGGGCTACCTGGGTTTCATGCCAAAGAGGGACAGAAATTTGAAGAAAGCAATCAGCTGGAATAATCATAGAGTGTTTATAATCATTAGCAGCAGACTTCTGCTCTAAGTTCCTTGGGTCTGAGACAGAGCTCAGTAATATCCCAGACCTCTATTCAGACTCACTGCTTTCTGTTAGTGACTAGACACACTGAAAAATGTTAGAAGAAAAATAATTCTCACAGAGAATATCCCACACAGTTGGCTCTCTTTATGTATGAGTTCACAAAAGGAAGCTCCTGAGTCCACTGGACTTTGTTCTTCAGGATTTTCAACCATGTCCTATATATCTGAATCACACAATGAACATTGTGGCTGAAAATGGAGCTTTTACCAAAAAGAAAATATTTGGTTTCAATTAGAAATCTATACTAACAAAAGGGTAATATGCTAATTAGACCGGGTCTGCCAGACATCTTCTGGATGTCCAACTTCCTTCAGGACAAAGCCACGGTGGCGGGGCCGAAGCAGAGGCAGTTAGGGGCGATCAGGCCAGCAGGGGAGCAAGCAGTTAGGGGAGAGATCAAGCTGGCGTGGAGGAGCAAGCACTTAGGGGGCGATCAGGCCGGCAGGGGAGGGCAGTTGGGAGCAATTAGGCCAGCAGGCAGGCGAGTGGTTAGGAGCCAGCGGTCCCGGATTGAGAAGGATGTCTGACTGCTGGTCTAGGACTGATCCCGCAGGGGTCCCAGATTGGAGAGGGTGCAGGTGGGCTGAGGGACCCCCCCTCCCATGCACGAATTTCATGCACCGGGCCTCTAGTATGTTAATAATGACTGACAATTGACTACTGGATATCACAGATTGTTTTTCCTTTCCCTTTTTAAAAGCACTATTTAAATATGAGCATAAAAGGTTTATTCCAGAGTAACAAAATTCTGAGCCCTTAACTCCATTAAGGATGGGTTTCTGGGTCAGAATTATGGCTGAAGAGTGTTTGCACTAGATGTCACTCCAGGTACTTAACTCCATTAAGTTAGGCTTCTATTTCAGTAATTGTGAAATTAGAATAAATATGTATGCATAGAAAAAAAAGACTATTTTTTTTATGATACCTATATGCATTTTGTGCTGCTAAATTTCAAATTCTAGTGTATGTAGTAGTGTATCATTGCATTAATCTATATTTGTCTTGTAACTCATAGTGTTGAAATATTTTTTTTTTAAATCACCTTTTTTCCATCTGGATACCTTTTTCAGTATGTGTTCATGCAAAATGTTTTCATTCTTTTAATTGGGTTTTTGTTTGGTTTCTTTTTTTGTGTTTTTGTTTGTTTGTTTGTTTTTTAGTTTAGTTTTCTTTTATTTTTTACTGGGAAATTTATACCTGGACTGTCCCCTTTTTTATTTGTATTAATTTTTAACTATTTATTTATTCATTTATTTTAATCTTTATTGTTGAGATTATTACAGATATCCCCCTTTTTCCCCCCATTGCTCCTCTCCACCTGGTTCCTGCCCAGCACAGGCCTTTGCCACCCTATTATTAGTATCCATAGGTAATGCATATCTATCTATACCAGTATATATAGAAGTCAAGCAACTGGAATGATGGATCGACCGGAATGACTGGTCCCTATGATGCACACAGTGGTGGCCAACTGGCCCGATTGGGGCCCTGGTCGGCACCCCCAACCTCCCATGGCCCCTTCCCCTGGCCAGCTCAGCCCCCAATCGCCCCCCCTGCAATTGGGGTGGGACTGGCCGCCCTGTCTGCAGCCCTCCCCCTGCTGGCAGATCCTCTCTCCTCCCCCTA
>NW_005871190.1:106281-122274 GCF_000147115.1 Myotis lucifugus | reverse complement strand
CGTCCTGATCAGCCCCCATTGCGCGAGGTGGTCGGACCCCACCAGTGCACGAATTCATGCACTGGGCCTCTAGTATGCATATAAGGTCTTTGTTTAATCTCTTCCCACCCCCTCACCCCCCCTCCCCCGTCCCTTTGAGAATCATCAATCTGTTCCATTTCCATGCCTGTGGTTCTATTTCATTCACCAATTTATTCTGTTCATTAGATTTTTTGTTCGTTTATTTTGATTTTTAGATTCAATTGTTGATAGGTATGTATTTGTTGCCATTTTGTTGTTCATATTTGTGATCTTTTACTTATTCTTCCTCTTCTTAAAGAATACCCTTCAATATTTCATATAATACTGATTTGGTGGTGGTGAACTTTAGCTTTTTCTTGTCTGTGAAGCTCTCTATCTGACCTTCAATTCTAAATGATAGCTTTGCTGAGTAGAGTAATCTTGATTGTAGGTCCTTGCTACTCATCACTTTGAATATTTCTTGCCACTCCCTGCTGGCCTGCATAGTTTCTGTTGAGAAATCAGCTGACAGTCATATGACATTCCCTTGTAAGTAATGAACTGATTTTCTCTTGCTGCTTTTAAGATTCTCTCTTTGTCATTAGTCCTTGGCATTTTAATTATGATGTGTCTTGGTGTGGTCCTCTTTGGGTTCCTATGTTTGGGATGCTCTGTGCTTCCTGGACTTGCAAGTCTATTTCTTTCACCAGGTAGGGAAAGTTTTCTGTCATTATTTCTTCAAATAGATTTTCAATATCTTGCTCTCTTTCTTCTTCTGGCAACCCCATAATACAAATATTGGTATGCTTGAAGTTGTCCCAGAGGCTCCTTACACCATCTTCATTTTTTTGGATTCTTTTTTCTTTTTGCTCTTCTGGTTGGGTATTTTTTATTTCCTCATATTTTAAATTGTTGGTTTGATTCTCAGAATCCTTTACTCTACTGTTGAATCCCTGTATATTATTATTTATTTCAGACAGTGTATGCTTAATTTATGACTGGTACTTTTCTATTGTTTTTGGAGGTTTCTAGAAGATTCTTGAATAACCTTATAACCATGGTTTTGAACTTTATATCCAGTAATTTTCTTTTTTCCTTTTCCTTCATTTTTGACATATTTCTTTGTCTCCGCATTTTGGCTGCTACCTTTTGTTTGTTTCTATGTATTGGGTAGAGCTGCTATGTCTCCTTGAGTTTATAGAGTGGCCTTGTGTAATAGGTCTCCTATAGGGCCCAGTGGCTTAGCCTCCCTAATCACCTGAGCTGGTGCAACCCTTTGTGGGCTGTGAACACAGTCTTGTTATAGTTGAGACTTTATTGCTGTTGGTGTCACTGGGAGGAATTGACCTGCAAACCAATTGGCTGTGAAGACCAACTGTGACTACAGTGGGAAAGCTGCTGTGCAGGAGACACCCCTATGGAGCAGGACTTGGTTCTGTTGGGCTTTGGTGCTCACTGAGTCTGCCCCTTGAGTGTGTCACTTATGGAGGTGTAGAGTTGTAATCTGGTATTGTCTGACACTGAACACTGGATACACTGGCTCTTGGGTCTCCAGGTAGGTGCAAAGTCAGCCACTGCCTGGGGCCACCCAGAAGGAACTAAAGAGAGTTCTCCAGATTCCTCCTCTTTGTATTGGGTTTGGAAGTGCCCAGATGAGGCCCAGCTATGAAGCAAGGCAGGCTGGTGCTAGTGTTGTGTCTGGGCCTTTTATTGATAGGTTTGGGGTTCTCTGACCCAGCTGCAGCTTTTTTGAGAGTTTAGCCTGAGCAAGGACAGTCCATTCATTTGCAAAAGCCATTGCACACAGCTTGGGTGGGGTTGTAAATTGGATGAGGCAGGGTCTTAGGGAATCACCAGCGGGGAGCAAACAGAAATGGCTGCCAGTTAGCCTTGCCACCAGGGAGGTCTCAGCATAGGAAAAATGACCCCTGCGAGAACCTCCATCAGGGAGAAAGCCACCCCTGAGTTCCTACCCTGATGCCAGACAATCCAGTTCCCCCGCATATGTGTCTGTATTCCCCAGAGCCTTGCCCTTGTGCTGGAGCTCAGAGGAAGCAGGACCTTATAAGTTCAGTACATGGTGCCAGCATTTTAAGAGGAACAGTTGGTACTCCAGCAGCCTCTGTGTCACTGAGCTTCAATCCACACTGGTTTTTACAGCCCATAGTTCCTACTGCCTGTAGGGACTTCTTTTCCCAGGTCTGGGACCCTTGGCTGGGGGTCTGGTGTGGGGCTGAGACCCCTTGCTTCCTCAGACACAATCTCCCTGTGATAAAAAAAGAAAAAGGCCTACATGGGTGCCAACCCAGCCCATTCTGCACCTCTGCATCTCCTTCCAGTCCCAATGTGCTTTCTTCTTTACTTCTCTAATTTTAGGACTTCTATTCAGCCAGCTTTCCCACAGTTTGGATGATGCTTCGTCTGTATTTTAGTTGTAATTTTGATGTGGTTGTGCGAAGGTTTCACATGATCAAATTTAATTCTAATATAATAAAAATAATGAACTTTACTAAGCAAGAATAAAATGAAAATACTAGAAGAAAATATATTTGATATTTTACTATACCTGAATACTATAAAATATTGACAATAGCTATTTATGTGCTTTATGAAATAAACAAAATGTGTATAGTTAAGTATAGGGAAATATGAGATGACTTAGTCATCTTTAAAACAAATTATCTTCTAGAAAAGAGAGGTTCTCCTTTCAGTAGCCTAATATTAATCCAAAACAAGTACTGTGCATTACGAATTCAAATTAGACTTTGGTAATGTTAGCAGGAACACATGTGTTAACATTTTCAAATATAGTTTAAAGCTAAAATTCCTCTTTAAATCAGGTAGTGTAATTGCTTTTCTTTCAGTCTATTTCCACTTCTCATTTGTTCTGTCTATATTTTATTCCAGTGTCTCTCAAAATAAGCACATGCAATCCATGTTATGTATTGTATATTTATAGTTGTTTCTTAAAAGTGTGAATTTGTCTATTATCTAAAAGTATATGTCAAAAAAATAAAAGTATATGTCCATATTCTGCATAATATGAAAAAGTGTTTACTACCAACTGACTGCCTTGTTTTTAATTTTTGAACCTCTTAGTGACTAAGAATTCCACTTTCGTACTTACACAGTAATGTGAAATAAATAGAGGAAGATTTGATGTAGAAATTATGAATGAAGTGAAGGCCAAGTAAAAATGCAGCACACTGTAGCAGTGAGTTCTGCAGTGTTCATAAAAGATAAGAGAATCACCATCACAATGGATATGGTATTATATCCATGAGAACTGAAAAACATTGCTTTATCATCATCAGAATCAACATCAATTTCTAGCATTTGTGTTTCATTTTAATTGTGTTTTATGAGCTACAATTATGATGAGTTTTTTATATTTTTGTACATATTTAAATGGCAAGATAATAAATATATGTTATGTTAACCCTTAAGAACCAGGGAATTTTTCTTTTAAATTATGCCTACATGTTAGTCAATCTTGAAAATAGTTTGTAGCATCCCTGAGATCAGAACTAAAGAAGTAAATATAATTAGAATAGATTAAAAAAATAAACTGCCAGAAATAAAAGTAAAAACAGTTTTATCTGCTCAACTCAGTCCCTCTACATCCACCGTCTCATTCTTTAGAAATTGCGTCCTTGAGTTTTCTATCCATATGGGAAGTATGAGGTTTTCAGTCATCACACTTTGGCAACATTGGGTTAAACATTAACTTAGAAGCTGTTTACCTGACCAAAGCAAGGCCCAGAAACTCTTTCTCTGGGACTTTTGTATCTAGAAAGTGTTGACCAGCCTCTCATGTGCTCAAGATACTATAATAAGCCAACCACCGCTAGTGGCAAAATAATTCTATTTGATGATAATAATGGTGACATTGATTTTTTTTTTAAAAATGGTAAAGTCTGCCACAGTGCAACTAGGGAACAAATGAAATGAAACATACAGAGAAATGGGATCATTAAAATATTGCTTCTTTGTTCAATTTAATTTGACCATGGTTCTATTTATATGATGTCAAAACATCAGGTAAAGTTATTTTATTTAATTAAGAATCTCATTAATTAAAGAGATAAAAAATCAATTAAGTTTATTTGGGTTAAAGATCATTTTAAGAATTGCTATTCAATATAACCTGTAGACATAAACAGCCTGTGCCAATACATTCTTGCCCAACTGAACTGTTCTTTCCCCATGTCACTAACTGCTGCAATATGACTTATCTTGTACTCATAGCAACACTTCCACACCTCGCTTCAGGCTCTTTTTAGGTATATCAGAGATACCGTACAGAACTCAAAATGATCAGGTCTTGAAAGAGGCTTAAAATTAAAGTGGTTTTGGCCAGAAAATTTCAGTGCCATGAACAGTGCAGGAATTTAAATAAACATAATATCAGAGAGGGATAAAGGGCTCATAACTATTACAGCTACCTTTTGAGTTATAAAGAGGCTTTTGTGGACCACATGGTAAAACTAATCATAATTTCAACAAGAAAAATAACCCAAGTTTCCAAATGAGGAATGTCTATACTTGACAACATGTATATTTATTTTAAAATTTTACAAAGAATACAACTCATACAGCTATTTGGTAAAATTACACTAATTGATCAATATAGCACTGCATACATGCAACATAAATGTGATTTAGTTTCAAGATACTGTTTGCTTCTAAATCCGCTGAGACATTTATTACCCAACCATGTCTATAATGACTGTAAATATTCACCATTCAGGATATGACAAACATGTCTTAGGGCTGTGAACCATCATGTTCAATTAGACATCGCCTCTCCTGGGAATACAGTGCATGTGAGTATGCATTTGAAAAGAGAGCCTGAGTGAGGAAGAATTTATTTTGGAAATTAAAACCTGTTAAAATAGTTTCTAGTTTTACAGCTTTTTAAATTGCCATGTTTATCTAAATTCCATTTCACCAATAAACAACTCAAGAAGCATGAGGAGAAAATAATAAATGGATGCAGTTGAACCCCATTGCTCCTCCGAAAATAAACTATCTTTGAAAACAGATGTATCAAATTTCCATGAAGATAATTTTATAAAACAATACATAAAAATCAATATCTTGAATTTTGTTGTTGTTGTTGTTATTCAGCAGACAATCATTTAGGGCCAATGTGTTTTAAAATATACTATTATAGCCTTAAATATATTTTATTCTTCCTCTGATATTTTTAACTTAAATTTACCAGTCCATCTTATGAAGAAAATATTGATATTCAATGGGTAACTTAAAAACCTATGAGAACAATATATTTGTCAAATGTGGATTTTTCTGATCACTGTAATACTTAATAATAGTATTATGAATATATATTTTTCTATAGTTTACTCATAAATATAGTAAAAAATTCTGTTAAATTTAAAATCTGTTAACCTTAAGAATGTAAAAGCAAATATTTGTTTTCATATTGTGAAATCATACCAGTTTTCAGTGTTCCTGGAGGCAAGGTCACTTTTAGGTTGCTGTTTACTTTGTAATGAAAATTATTGAAAAATAGAAAAGTAATAAAACACTTAATTATGCAATATTCTAAGTTATATGTTAAGGAAATTGCTATCTGGAATCATAGTAATAATCCTAGGATTTTCAGCATTAATAGTGGAAATAGTGGAGAATTTTATATAAAAATTCTTGATGCATCTTTTATTGATGATCATGCAATAAAGTGCACTAGTAAAGCAATATCTTATTTCAAAATTTAATATATATTAGAAACACATTGTTTTTATGCTTCATCAATAATAATTTCTTAAATGTTTATATGTTAAAATATATAATAATACTGATATGGATAAAGATAGGAGCCCTAAGTGGTCCAAAAGATAGACATCTGGCAGCCATAATATCAAAGGTGACCACTGGTCTAGTAATATGTCCCTGGTGGGTAGGAGGTGAAGAAGGCTGTGCAGAGGGTCATAGAGCTGACATATCAGCTACAGTATGATAGCATCACAGGTTAAGGAGTCCATTAATGCAGACCAGGTGGATTTCAGAGATTGTGAGAAGACTGGCAAGAGAGGGGTATTCATGACCAATCTATGCAAAAAAAAAAAGACATTCATTACTCAAAAGGGACTATTTCATAAATGAGAATATGTGAGGGAGCTGAAGCCTTGGGAAGGACTGAGGCTTAAGTTGAGGGTAAATTATCCAGAGGGGACCCAAATTTTTAAGTTTGTTTAGGATTTTAGAAAATAATCTGATAATAGTTATCTATCCTTAATAGCCCAGTAAGAATATATAGAAGAAGTCTCCAGGTTGAAAAATGAACCTCTGAAATAGTTGTTGAGTGTGAGGCAGTGATGTTCCTGAGTGAGTGTTGGTATCTCACACACAAAAATTACAGGTGAAGGGCCATGTCCATTGCTTTCACAGTTCCACTGAGAGGAAAAGCGGCCACAGGGACAGATTGTCTCTCAGCAGCACATGCTGGTCAGTCCAGCTCTGACCGGTATCACCGTGTCCACACTTTCTGTCACACTGCTCAGTGGGCTTGTTGCTTCTTTCTTTGATATGACTTTATTTCTTCTATTTCTTTACATAAGTTTATTTAATATACACTACATGCACATGATGCAGGTAGGGAAAAAAAGGTTATGAATCCATGTGTTAATGACAAGACAGACTGGTACTATTGCCAAGCATGCACTAAGTCAATTGGGATGTTTCTTTAAGTTCTTTATATTTAATGGTTTCCATGAAAATAATTGCAGAAATAGAAACGTGTGCATATCCCAAAGCACCCTTTTCATTTGTTTTCCTGTGCTTCTTTACAGTCTGTTTTCCTTTCACCTTTTCTACTAGTGGTATTACCTGCTGGTGTTCTGCTCAAGTTTTTAACAATCCACAATGAAAACAGTTAATTGTACTTCCTCCTGATGTTTTCAATACTATATCTTTTAAATTTATGTACTTATTTTTTAAAATTTATTTTAATTGTTGAACGTATTACAGATGTCCCCCTTTTCCCCTATTGACCCTCTCCTTCCCACTCCTGTCTCCTCCCCAGGTCTTCACCCCACTATTATCTGTGTCCATGGGTTATGCATATATGCATAAAATTTCTTTGGTTTAATCTCTGTACTTCTTCGATGAGCACCTGATTTTTGGCAACCTCTGACTGAATAGCACTTAACATTATTGCTATGATCTGTATCCATGGTTCTCTGCAAGTTGTCCTTGTAACTCTGCAATCTTCTGTTCATATATCATTTGTCTGTTAGACACAATGGTCATATGGTCCTTTATCTCAGCCTCTCAGCATAAGATTGAGAACTGACACTAAAAGGTTTTGCTTTCTATCCCCTAAGAAAATGAAGAATGCATGCTGAACCACAGATGATACCATTATTTGATGACACTTTCATTACTATTCAAAACTACAGTGACATATAAGCTCAAAATTAAGATGCTTATCAAAGTATTATGAAATGGCAGACTTGATTGGGAGAGTTTTCAATTTTTAAAAATGCACTTGTATGATTTGATCTTATTATATATATGGTTTTACTAGTTGATTAATTATTAAATGGAAAACAGAAAAAGCTGAGCATTTAATGTCAAATTGGACTTTTGCCCAGGCTGGGTCAGAGGAAATTTCTCAAAGTAAATGTGGCTTGAGGAAGATACCAATGTGACTTGAGTTAGATGCTTCTCAGGAATATAGCATGAGTGCTAGGATGTAGTCAAAAAATAGAATAATTTGAATAGGTAAAGAAAGGATATCCGGGTTATCCCTGAGAGAAGAAACAGTCAGAGAAAAGAAAGGGGAATATGGGGAAAGTAGGAAAGGGTAAATGGGGTCAAATATATGGTGATGAAAGGAAATTTGACTTTGGGCTATAAACACACAAAGCAATATACAGATGTGTTATAGAATGGAACACTTGAAACCTATATAATTTTATTAACCAATGTCACCTCAATAAATTTAATAAAAATTAAAAAATGATAAGGGTAAAAAGAAGTGACTGAAAAAAAATAAAAAATCTAGTCTGATGGGCAAAGGGTTCATATGGAAGACTAGTGGCAAATAAACATGGATACATACAACACAGTTCAATTATGGAGACCTCTGACTGGGCCTCTAAGTTTAGAGCTGATGGTGAGCATTTAAAGGCCACTGTAAAAACTTTTGGGAGAGGAATTGTTGAAATTTCTGCTCTTTTTAACATGATAAATTATTTCTCTAGGACAGTTGGTAAGATTTTATTAGCCAGATAAATGAATTAATTTATAATCCAACTGTATTTCCCTCCTGCTGTGTTAAATGGCCTGGTCTTTCTAGGTAGGCTTCATTTCACATCAGCCCAGTGATGTAGCTCTGAAATCATTTGGTTAGTAATTAGGTGTTTATCAGATTCTTCCTGAAAAGGCATGAGACAGTTATCTGAAACAATTATCTTTGAAAATGGAATCCTCCATTTCTGTTCCTGCCGAGGACATTCAAAAGAACACTGAGTGGTTTAAAGCTAAATCCTTTCAAAACCCTTACCTTCTAGAATACACACAACACAATTCCCAATCATAGAATCTACCTCCCATCTTTCATGCATAGCCTTTTGTGTGTGAATTCTTTTTTGTCTTTGTGTATTTGACATATTAAAAGGGCTTTAGACATGCTTTTCTGTTACTTCATTAATGTCTAACTTACTATAGCATTACTAATAATATGAAATTGAATGCTTCCTCCTTCTGCCCCCTCTCTGTTGCTGTATCTTCATAAACAACTCAAGAAAATTGAAGGTAATTGCTGGGATTGACTAGGCTCTATGTGCATTTTGGATAATCATATTTCTAGAGCTATTTGCTCTTAAGTAATATAAAATTTGCAGCTCATTTAAGTATTAATTGCAATCTACTTACAGCTTAGAAATTAATATTAGAGATTTAATATTACTAATTATAAAAAGAATATTTATTTAGGTACTAAGGAAAACCAAACCTGAAGTAATAGATTTTAATTTATATGTCACATTCATTTAAAAATGATGCTATGACTCATCTCCCAAAAGAAATGAACAGATTTTAGGTTTCTATATCCACTCAAAGCAGTGTGTTTGAAATTAATTTGTATAGAAAATAAAAACAAATAACAATGAGAACTAAGTGCATTTTGCTCTGTTTAATATTGGTAAATATAATGTTTCTATAAGTGTTCTCTGTCTTTAACCACCATGGCTTTTTGTCTAATGTAATGCCAATCTTCCTAGACATATGGAGTTCATGAATATTATATCTCTTTTGTTTATACTTGTTTCCTCTGCAAGTACATTAATCCAAATGCATGTCACTATATTCATACTTCTGTGCTTATTCATTAATTCATTAATTCAACAAATATCCAGTATTTACTCCATGGCAGACAAGGCACTAGAATTATAGACTATTACAATAGTGGCCTGTGCTGCTTCATGGCATACAGACTGTTCCACAATATGTCTGTGATTCGCAAGTTTTTATCCTGGAAACCATGTTTGCTCAATTCATTATTCTGCTTAAGCATCTTTTCTGTACACAGAGCCCATTACATTCTGGCCTTTCAATTTGGCAGCTTCCTCTCCGGTCACATATATGCCACCTGAAATCTCATCCAAACAAAACCATTTCTTATTCTTCAAACAGACAGGCTCTTTCCTCCATGCTTTGCTCAGTTGGTACTTTCATTTAGAATGCCATTCCTCTCCAGTCCTAAATGCTTGGCTTGATCAACAACTGCTCTCCCTTTAAGATCCACCTGAAACGTTCACTTCTGTGGTGAATGTTTTCCAATCTGCCAAAAGTACAGGTGCTTTTTCCTGTCTGTGGTCTCATAGAACATCATTTTATTTAACTGTTATGGAAATGACCACATGTATTTAATTTACCTGGATCTGCTTCCCTCTGCCAAACTGTAAGCTCTTCTAAGAAGAGGATGTATCCTTTTAATTTTTGAATCTTAGGATGGTACATGATAGGCTCTCAAATATTATTAAATGAATGAGGTACAGACACATGGGCATGGGCATTTTAACTAATTTTTTGTATATTCCTGATTTACTTTTGGATAAAATAATCTAATGGTGTCACCATATTTCATAAAATATGTTTGTTTATTTATTTGTTTGTTTGTTTGTTTGTCTATTTATTTATTTATTTATTTATTTATTTATTTTACCTCCCAGATATCTGTATGCATTGAAGCTTAAAAGTAGCACAGCTTGGATTTTCACTCTTAACTTGCAGTGCGGCTGCCTGTAATTGAAGTCTTGTTTTCTAAAGTGAAAAGTCACCAGACATTCCTTTTCAATTCGATTGAACAGAGGAGGGCATGATTACAGCAGTGGTCTCTGAAAGCTGAGGGTGTTGAGCAGATAACTAACTTCACTTGCTGTGCAAGTGGTTTGTGGTTAATTCTGGGAATTGCCAGCAGAACATGTTTGCTAAATTGTCTGTTCATTTTCTCCTGTTTCCTCTAATTCTTGTGCTAGCTCCCTCTCTCCTCTGTCTACCACTCTACATTTCTCCCTTGAACATGTGTCAAGCCAGACCAGCTTCTTAGGTAACGTTTCTTTGACCAAACAAATGCCCAGACAATTTCTGCTAATTGTATTTCAGTGCTAAGGTAAATGTAACTTATCGAGGCAATACTTATTTTCAGAAAAGTGAGGATATTGATGTTTACTTCAATGTTACCTACTCAAAGATGATATTTTCCAGAAAAATATGCCTGCAACTGGATTCACTTTTGGCCAGGATGACCAAACAACGTGTGTCCCACTAATTTTCATCAGAAAGATAAGATGAAAAATAAAATTGAAGGTCAAGTGGGAATAGAATTCATCTGGCTGTGCTAGTGTGAGCACTGCATTTGAAAAATTGCTTTTGTTTGAAAATTGCTTTCTTTTTGTCTTTGTGTACATGAGTATACTTTTAAGAAACCATCTTTGTGAATTTGAACATTCATTTTGAAAAGGACGCCTGAGGTAAACCGTTTTTATTTTAGCTAAAATATAAGAAAAAGGAAAAAAAATCTGGTGGATTTTTCTTTATATTAAACCTTTACATTCTATATCTTTACCTGTAGAACTTTTTTACACTAAATCATATTTTTAAATTTCTTTACTTTCATACAGTTCCACTAATCTATGAATACAATCTTTCATTTTTAACAAGTCTGAAAACTAGATTTCCTGAGGCAATCCTATAATTAAAGTGAAAGGAAGATAAAATCTCCATTTTGCTGACTTTTACCTTTGCCTTTATATTAGCAATACTAATGAACTTCACTGTGCTTAGGGTGAAAAATCGATTTCAAACTCTGCATTTACTGTTGTGCCGCCTCCCTTCCTCCCCCCGGCCCCAAGGATTTGTGCAGTTTAATCTGCCGTTGATTCCTAATGATTATGGGAGCTGCCATGAAGAAACTGCTGCTCATCCTCATACGGCCCTGTGGATAGGACATTGTGTTTATTTTTGTACATAACTGCATGTCCATCACTTTAATAACATGATCTAGTAGTGGTTGACAACCATCTTACTGCCTTTATTGATTTTAAGGTTTAATCTTGAAATGCATATATAGATTCTTGGAAGGCACTATATTAAAATATCTAATCCAAACACGTGGCAGCATAGCTTTAAACCACTAATGAAGTGCCGATTTCAACATGCTGAAAGGAGACAAAACATTAAATAGGACCTTTAGTGATCATTAATTCCACTCTCCTCAGGGTACTCATAGTACCTTATTTGAAGATGACAATCAGTATTTTGAATACTCCATGTGTACTGTTTTAAGACCCATCTAATGCTTCTGATTCTCATTTTATAGCAATAAAATAGTTTGTTGTTTCTTTGTGATGATTTTCTTAAATTTGTAATATAGTCTAATCTTTAGTACAAATAATGGGATTAGTGAGGCTCATTTTTACTACTAGTTGATGTTATTTATTTTAATTTTTTAAAAATAGTAATAATCACTGTATCTTTAAATGCTCTAAATCAGTGAAATGTCAAAAACAATCAGAAGTTCAAAATTTTGCAAGCCTTGAGAGTATAGCAGATTCATAACATTAACATTGGCTCTATTTGGCTAATGCTTGCTGTCTTAGTCTGTTGGGGCTTCTATAACAGAATTCCATAGACCAGGTGACTTGTAAACAAACAGACATGTATTTCTCATAGCTCTGGAGGCTGAGAATTTCTAGATCAATAAGCTGGCGGACTTGGTGTTGGTGAGAGCTCACTTCCTGATTTATAGACAGCTATTCCCTCTTCTTGCTCTGATTCCCTGGAGTCTCTTTCATAAGAGCACTATTCACATTCATGGCCTAATCACCTCTCCAAAGCCCCATGTTCCAATGCCATAACAATGAGTATTTGATTTCAACAAGTGAATTTTGAGTTAACACAAATATTCAGTCCGTGGCAAGAGTAAGAGTTCTAAAAGGATGTATGTCTCACATTATTTTACCTTCAGTCTGATTATTTATTTTTTTAAATGTTTTTATTGATTCTCAGAGAAATGAAGGGAGAGGGAGATGGGGAGGGAGAGAGAGAGATAGAAACATTAGTGCTGAGAGAGCATAATTGGTTGGCATCTTTCCGCATGCTCCTTACCAAGGATCGAGCTTGTGAGAAATGGCTCACCTGTCCAAATTTCAAATGATGGACTAGGAAACAGAAGCATGGCAAAAATGAAACTTTTAATAAAACTCTTGAGAGCAGGTGCCCATTGTACAGAATCACACGTGGGGCAGGGGACTTAGCCTATTTATTTTGACCCTCCTCCAGTTCCTCATTGGCTGAGTGCTATTTGGTCACCTATTTCCTAGTAGGTTGCCTAGGTCTTGCTGTCTCCCATTGGGTTATTTAAAAAAAATAGTCTGGGGCCTTATCTAGCTGCCTCCACCCCGCTTTGTCTAGGGGAATCTTCCTAGGACATGTGCTATCAACCACATCCTCTCATCCTCTCCTCCCACCCCCACATTCTGTTTGCTCTGGGGAAATTCAGTAGGTTGGCCACATGCTGTTTCTTTTATATGAAGATAAATCAGAGGCATGTTTCTTATAAGCTGGCAACCTAGGCATGGAGCCATGACCTCCTGGTTCATGGGTTGATGCTCAACCACTGCACTACGCCAGCCAGGCTTCTTTCTGATTCTTAATTGATGGTAATGTTATCAGAAAATTGTATGGGTGAAATCCCTCCATTGCTGGTGGGAATAGGGTACTTACGATATCTTGAGAAAAATAATTTTCTAAGAAAATGAGTGATTTTATTTGCATGAAATTATATCCCTCTGTTTCCGAAGTCCCATTTCCCATAAACCAGTCCTGGAAAAGGTGCAGCTGGGTCTATAGCAGAGATAAAAGCAAAACCAATGTCCAGAGTTTCTGATTCATGGTGGAGCTGGGTCCAATGTAGCACTGGGCTAGTCATAGTCTATTAATCCATTATGTATGCGTTCCACATGGCTGTGGGCCATATGGGCAAATGTAGGGGAGTGCTCCCCCTGTGACAAGATAGAAAAAGGGCCAAGGGAGATAACTCCCTTTGTTCAGGAGTTTATGATCTCAGATTCTGCGCCATTGCAGTGGCCACACTTATTCTGGCCAATGCCGTGTCCCCAGGTATGACTGACTGGCAAGCACCTTCTCTTGTCATCCAGGCCTTACTGGGCATGCATCCATTGTCCATTCCCTTCCCCCATCAACCTTTGGGGAACAGGCCTGGAGAAAGTTAAACTGCAGCTTCCTGAAACAAATGGCCTGCCCATATCATCCGGTCTCCCCTTGACTCCTTTCCTGTTAAATATTAACCAGGTTACTACAACAACGGTATCCGGAACATATCTGTCTATATGGGACTACTAAATGGGATTGTGTTAAGTGAACTAGATAAATAAGAAAATAGTTTCTGGGTCTTTAACCTGACTTAATAAGCTATTTCAGTACATTTTGAATAAGAGTCTCAAACCATCTCATTCATTAAAGTATGAGGTTTATCACCTTGCCCTGAGCGTCCACAGTATTTTTGCAAATGTTGCATTTCCGGAAAATGTGATGAGAATTAGTCTCTTGTGAAATTAATGAAGGCTTAATGTTTCCATGATTTATTCAAATAAAATTGATGTGTCAATAGTAATGTGGCTGTGCCTACATATCCAGGATCTTCAAGGAATTGGTTGAGAAACCACTGAGAATCTTGCTACAGTGTTTTAATCTACTCAGCCCTAAATCTGTGATCTCAATCCTCTGCTTTTATATGTAGTATGCAATTTTCAAATAATATACTCTATACAGGAGATGTGACAGTGCTCAAACTTCACAACAATTCGGTAGTAATTTGTCTATTTTGCCATGTTTATATGAAAACATTAAACCTAAAATTTTAAAAGGTGTTATACACTTCTAACTTCTTAATATTTTAAAGTGAATACATCCCCCACTACACAGAAGCAATGATAAATCCTTAGTGGAGATAACTATAGAGATATGATATTATTATTCTAGAGACCTTTAGCGTAAGAGTAGATTAGCCAGTCATTTATAAAAATTATACATCAACTATTAAAAAAACAAAACAAAAAACCCTGACTGGTGTGGCTTGATGGGTTGGGTATTGTCTTGTGCACCAAAAGGTTGCACTTTGATTCCTGGCCAGTGCATATGCCTGGGATTCTGACTCAATCCCCAATAGGGGGTGTGTAGGAGGCAGCTGATATGTGTTTCACACACATCTATGCATCTCTCTCTCTCTCTCCCTATCCCTTCCTCTCTCTCCAAAAATCAATAAACTATTTTTTAAAGTTGCGCACATGCACACACGCGCACACACACACACACACACACACATTTCTTATTTAGCCTTCTGTTACCTAGGTTGAAATTTTGGGAAAACACCCTTCCTTCCTTTCTTCTTTTTCCTTTCTTTCCTTCCTTCTTTTCTTCCTTCCTTCCTTCCTTCCTTCCTTCCTTCCTTCCTTCCTTCCTTCCTTCCCTCCTGCCTGCCTGCCTTCAGTGTCCCATACACCACCAAATTATGTTGCCTTTTCTTTAAAACGTCTTAATATTTATTTCCTCTTTTTATTCCACTTAGTAGACTTTTATATAAGATCCTATTCACCATACCTACTAGAATACACTAAATAATCCTCTACATGGTTTCTCTTATCTTTATTTACTCTTTTTTTCAAGTTTATGATTGTTACCAAGCTTTATATTTCCATATGCTATGTCACTGTTGATAAGAAAAAGCCTTGAGTTAGTCTTAATTCAAGAATTTCCAATTGTTTGACATTTTGTGGTAAGAAACATAATAGAGTTGATGCTAGTATACTTATTGCTAATGACACACATTTACACAGACAAAATGTATCTCATGTGGAAGGTAATAATTTATGAATTATTTCCTAATTTTTTCCCACCTTCAGACTACTTCCTCCATGGCCAATTCTATCCTTTTTATTTTTGCCCCTCATCTATAATAAATTATCTACTGCTCTAACATGAAGAAAGTGATTGCTATCATATCAATTTGACTCTCCATTGCCTGGTACAGAGTTCTCTGTATGTTTACTATTCAAAATATTTATTGATTATGTATTTAATTTTAGCTTTTTTATAAAAGCTAATTTTGGATTCTTAATTTAAAAGAAAAATTACAGAATATACAAAGACTGGTTTGATTAGAGAAGTTTAACTGTGATGATTGTTTTTTGTTTTGTTTTTTGTGAGCTCTAGGAGGGTAGTTCTATCTGTGTAGATCAAACTTTAATTTATCTCATTTGTAAAGAGGGAAAATATCTCCTTATCCGTATGTGGGTGGCTGACTGAATTGTCTGTTATATGCAAACTCCAAAGTGAGCCTGGCCTGTTCTGGTCATTGATCTCCCAAAGACAGCTTTTAGGCACAGCTATTATTCCACCAGCCACTGTTGTTTCTTTTTTCTAAGACTAGGACAAAAATAA
>NW_005871190.1:97542-106181 GCF_000147115.1 Myotis lucifugus | reverse complement strand
AGACAGACTTAAAAAATACGTTGGTTCTCTTGAGCATATTTTCTTTTCAATTGAAAAAAAAAGCTGTGATGTAACTTAAAGGAGAATAAATTTTGGCTAATAACAAGGAAAGCTTTGGTAAATGCAGTTTCTATCCTTTCAAATAGAGAGAGAGAGAAAGAGAGAGAGAGAGCGAGAGAGCGTTAAACTATGCTGAAGCATTTCAGAGGAAACTGGAAAAATAGACATCATGATCTAATAAAAAGCTTAGGACATGTTTATGGTATTTTTTTTTTGTTGTTTAAGTAAGCCAAAATGTTTGCCTATAGAGATGTTTATGTAAATTCTGAGTTCAACAAAGTCAAAAATTCATTTATTAAGGAACTCTTGCTTTCCAAGAAATATATTAGTAATCATAGAACAAGATTTAAAAGAATATATTTTTTAAAATGCTTTGAGGAAATCATCTTCCTAAAAGCAGTGGGTAGACCAGCCTACTTTTACATTTATTATTAATTACATTTATTATTATTTGAAAATGTGCATTAGCAATATAAATACATACACAGCATATGTATATAGCATATTAGCTTTTAACGCCTAGCCCCTGGGGAAAGTATTTATATTTTCTGGGGGGTGGAAGTTACATAGCTCTTTGAGTTTGTCAAATTTGAACTTAATACATTAAATGGGTTTATTTGATCATATATAAATTTCATCTCAAGAAAGTTCATTAAAATAAGTCAAAACCCATAATGTCTTGCAAGTTAAATCTAAAACAGACACTACTTAAAAGTAAAGCAACATGTAAATAAAAAAACAAGACTGGTTCCGGTATCACCCTGGAGGAGCCTCATTGGATTCTTCTTGAAGTTGGCGTCATGATGCTATTAGTAGATGTCAGGCAATGGAGCAGGCACTTATAGTTATGCCATGCATATTATCTCACCCACTGAAGTGGCTATTATTATTATTCACATTTTATATTTTAGAAAAATGAGACTAAGAGAGCTTAAATTGTTTGCCCCAAATCAAACATCTGAGTGGTGGAGCTGAGATTCGCCCAAACACCTGGTTTTATCATCTATGCTTCTTAAACCCTGCACTGTATTACTTCCATAATTATATCATTCTCAAGTAAATTATATTTTAAAGCATTTAAGTAATTCTGTAGTCTAATATTCAACCTAATATTTCACAATGGAAGGGACTATTGTAATATTTATTTTTATTCTCATAACATGATACCTTCTTTAATTCACACCCATATGGATATACATTATTTATTATTATTATTGACTAGAGGCCCGGTATATGAATTTGTGCTCAGGTTGGGTCCAGCCAGCCCGCCCCAATGGGGGCCAGTCTGGGCCGGGCCAGTGGGGGGGCGGAAGGGGGACATGGGAGGTTGGCCTGCCGGCCCCAACCCCAATGGGGTGGGTTGGGCCGATTGGGTGTGGAGCCAACGGTGGGGAGGGGCTGCCGGTGGTTGGCCGGCCAGCCTCACCCCTGATTGGTGTCGGGGGGGCCAACTGGGGGTAGAGGGTGGGGCCGGCCGGGGTCAGGGGCGCCTGCGGTTGGGAGTGCCAATTGGGGCCTGATCAGGTCAGTTGGCTGCCGCAGTGTGCATCATAGTGACTGGTCATTCCAGTCATTCCATCATTCCGGTCACTTGCCTTTTATATATGTAGATTTGAAGGAGAAAGAGAGACAGAGTGAGAGAGAGAGAGATTTATTTGCTGTTTTGTTGTTACATTCATTTATGCATTCACTGGTTGATTCTTGTATGTGCCGGGGATTAAACCTAAACCTTGGCATATGAGGACAATGATCTAACTAACCCGTCTGGAGCCTGGATACACATCCTTAATACTTGGATAATAGCACTGTGTAGACGTGTCTATGAGGAAAAGTATCTTTATATTCACTGGGGTTATGTTTGTGGTTGCTGAATTCACTATATTGTAATACTCAGATAACATCTGAACTAGTTCTATCTCATTCTTCATTAAAATCAATTGTACTAGTGCTAATATGTCAAATAGTGTGATTTTAAATGGGAGGTTAGTGTATTTGCTATTAGGTTTATATCCTACTTTGGGGAGATTTCATTTTCAGAAAGGGCTCAGAGGATAAAAATTTCAAGGTATTATGATATATGTGCATAGCAAATAAGGCAGCTGCCACTTCTGATCTGTGGGACTTATCTTAAAATTGTTATATTACTAGCTATTTATGTAAATTCACAGACTTGTCCTTAGATAATAAAAATTTATGTGATGGACATTCATAATAAAACATTATAGAAGTTTGAAATGAAATCTCTTCCTTTTGAATAAAACTTGCAGGAGTTCAACCAACTGTAATAAATGTTTATTTTTTAGGTGAATTTTCTAATTATTATATCAACTTTTTTTTTACAATTTTAAAAGGAGAATGTACATGATTAATAAGGACCTTCATAATCTCAACAGCTACCTATTATTAATTAACTACATGTAATTGTTTTTTTTAATATATTTTATTGATTTTTTTACAGAGAGGAAGGGAGAGGGACAGACAGTTAGAAACATCAGTGAGAGAGAAACATCAATCAGCTGCCTCCTGCACACACCCCACTGGGAATGTGCCCGCAACCAAGGTACATGCCCTTGACCCGAATCGAACCAGGGACCCCTCAGTCTGCAGGCCGACGCTCTATCCACTGAGCCAAACCGGTTAGGGCTACATGTAATTGTTAATGAAAATGTTAAAATATAATTAGCCATAGGTATAAAAGACTCAGGTTCAATAAGTATACTTTAAAGTATTATTTAACAAATAATACTAAATTATTCTAAATTTTCAAATAATGAGAAAATCATAAAGTCTCTAAATTAATATGTGATTTTATTTACATCAAAAGCTGAGACAAAACTACTTATGCACATTCAAGGAATTAGAGGTCTAAGGTTATTCCAAAACAAGCTCACTGATGTCTAGTGCCCACAGTAACCCAATATTAGAGTGAGGAGAAATATGGGAAAATCCCTAGGCAAGCAGAATCCAAGAAGAGCGGCAACTATTATATCTAAACCCAGTCAAGCAGAAATTATTAGGATGCAGTACATTTATATATTTTCTCTGAAAGAACTAATAATCTGTACATCACTGAGAAATGCGACTATGAGCCAAAACGGTCAGTGGGTAGTCCTGAGAAGGAGCCTCTGGACAAGCTAACAACTGCACAGAATGGAGAGTAGGACTCTTCATCTAGGTTTGCATTCATCTGAAATCTAATCTGCTTTCTACTCTCTCTTGACACTTAAAACAGATAACACATGAAAGAAAAAGTCACTTGTGACATATATTAGGATAAGGAAAGTTGAAAAGACATTAGCCCCAGGACAAGGAGGATAAATAACGAATATGAACTTGCAGTAACCAATAATATTTTTTGGAGGCAAATCTTATTCTTAAGAGTAAAGAAATAGTCCTCAAATGTCTTTCTTGAGGTCAGATGACTTTAGCTGTTTGGCAGGAGGATTAGGCAGCTCTGCTAAGGGAAAACTTGGCAATTAACTCTGCGGTGATAAGAAAGTAAGAGCAGCTCTGCTCAAAAAGACAAATTGACAGTAGATTTGTGCAGATCAACCTACGGTGTAGAATGGAGTTGGTCATCCTTTTTCAAGATTGCACTCCGAGTATCACAGAAATATGTGGTAAAACTTTGGTTTTTTTTTGGGGGGGGACAGATTGCATTTTATACCATGCTAGCTATATTTATGTATTTTAGACTAACTGAATAAATGTCTTTCCACTTCCAGTCTCCCAAATCTAATCGTTTGCCAAGTCCTACAAAGTACTGACCTGTATAATGCCACCTGTCTGACTCCCTCCCCAACACCATCATTTGTTCCCTCTCCTTTGCCAATGTCCTCGATGTGTGTTCATTATACCTTTCTGCCCTATGATTATGACCCAGTGCTGAGTGTCCTCATGATTACTTTATACTTCACATTCCCACCAGAGTCATTGTCTAAGTAACCTGGACAATATTATCATGTATCATTAAACTCCACAGCGACTCCTAAGAACCTGTTTTTATCTTTTCGATTTTTGATCATATTATATCCTGGAAAACTCTATCAATTAGACAAAAAACTCCCTATATACAGGGTGTCCCAAAAATGTATATGCTATATGCACTTTGAATAATTACTAATTGCAATGGGTTAAATCTGAAAAAAATAGAAACATCAATTGAACTATCAATAACGTATGTGTATACATTTTTGGGGGCACTGTGTGTGTGTTTGTGTGGACAGAGAGAGAGAGAGAGAGAGAGAGCATTTTCTTCTCCTCTTATAAAATATTATCTTGTATCTCCAATGCCATTTCTTCAGAAAGTTTGGTCAGTTCTCCCAGGCGACACTGATCAGCCTCCCACCTGCGTACCTGCTGTTTGTCATCACCTTGTCCGAGGCCCCCTGACTGAAAGAGCTGTTGCCTATAAGACTGTCATGTGTTGCTTGGGCCCATCATGATTGATACAGAGTGCCTTTTTCAGAATAGAAAATCTACAAGTTTTTTTTTAATTTGTTTATAAATTGATATAAAGTGGCCTCAAATAATTCATGTGCCTGAATGAAGTGAGAATATGTATTTTTGTCTTTTGCTGTACCCCCAAAGTTGCATACTGACTGGCTCATGAAAAGCCACCTGTAAATATTTGTTTAGTGAATGACTAACTATAGTTTTCTAGACCTCACAAGAGTGTTCCAACCAAACTGGTGAAAAATCAAAATACTTATCTGGTATCCCTAAAGGGCAGATAAAATGAAGAAATCATTTGTTACATCTGAGTGAAAATGCATTTTCAAAATTAATAAATGCTGCATTTATTCAAAATGTATATCTTAGAATATATTCTATGTAAGTTATATTCAAGTTTAACCATTTATCTTTTTATCATTTAAAAAATGACATTCAAATGCATTTGAACTAGAATTTTTCACCAAAAAATAATATTTTCTTTATCTCAACATGGCTAACCATTAAGAAAATAATTTTCTGTTTTGTTTACCTTACAGATAAAACCTGTCTGTGCCACTGTCGGGGTGTAATGCAAGGAAGGGACAAAGATGAAATGGAAACATGTTCCTTTTTTGGTCATAACATTACTGCTCAGCTTGTCAAAAGAACAGCTGCTCCTGTCACAGCTCATTCCAGGTAAGTGCCAGGCATTCGCTTCATCAGACTTTGACCAGTATTTCATCTTTGCTTTAAATTCGTTTTTATCGTGTGTATTGTAAATCAGATTTGTTCTTTTCCGTTGGACGTTTAAGTCTGTGTGAATGGCTTCTTAAGTATGTGTGCTGATCAATTCCAGGCAGCAAATATTTTCCTTGAATACAGAGCACTTTATTCATTCCCTAGAGAAACTGAGAAAACTTAGAAAATGTCACTGTCACTGAAACATGTAGGAAGTGATTGCATTAACTAAGTGAATGGAGAACAATTAGAGCAGGGAAGCAATGTGTAACACAAAAAGAACAGCAACATCACAATGCATATTTGTACCTTAGAAAAGGAATATCAAAAAGTGAAACTGTTAAAACTGAAATTTCTACAGATTAGTGACATGTTAATTAACAGGCTGAACACTGTCAGAATAAAAATGTAACAGCTGCTCTGTTGCTGCCATAGTTACTATTGTTTTCAGGGAAGTTAAAAGCCTGGTTCCTTGAAGTTATTATTTTATTAATGGTGCTGGAATGACATTGCTATAAAAAGCTTTACTTCAACTTTTTAAAATAGGAAATAGTCTAAACCCAATGTTATAATAGTGGAAAATAGGAAAACATATTGATACACAATCAAAATATTGTTTCACCTTTCCTCAGATAACACTATGGGAACAAATTGAAGGTATTTGGATATATTTAGTGAAATCATAATTTAGCCAAGTTATTGATAAAAGAATGGCATACAATGTTTTGATTAACCAAACTGTAAGCTTAATTTTTATTTGTCTGTTTTATTGTTTCATTTATTTTAATATTCAGCAACTAAGTGTAACTTATCACATGTATCCACACACAAATCAGGATTCTCAAATAATCCAGAGGCTTGAATTATTTTTTCCCATGCTGGGTTAAGATTGACAGTTGGAACTCAAAGACAAGGGAGGTGTGAACAAACAAACGTTTTATAGGGTGGAAGTATACAGAAAATTAAAGTCTGTTATAGTAAACTTTATTTGGTTACACAATAGTACAAGTTTTTATTTGTAACCTGTTTCTATATGCCTTTCTCTTGCCACAACTCTGTTGAATAATTAAAATTAGTGAATGAACCAAATATCAAAAAAACGTCAGTATGAAAAAATGTCATGCTCCACTTAAGAATTATGAAAAATGCAAATTTAAATATAAAATAATCCACTGTCTTTCAAATTGTCAGGATAAAGAGGACATTTATATGAAAGTGCTTTGAAAGTTATGACTATAGAAATAGATACAGATACTTATGTAGATATATAGTTATATCTGTCTATCTATTTATAGGTGTAATTGTTAGCAGTTAGGTGTAAACTGTAGCATTTTAAGCTAATAACTGTTACAAGTCAACAAATTAAGTTCATGATCTAGTTATTGATCAGGTAATCATATCAAAATGACCAAGTATGGTTTGATCATGTTAATCTAGAAGAAGGAATGCATGCATGAATGTATGTGGGGTGTGAGTAAGGTTTATCTGCAGAACATAAATATACCATTTCATCCACAGAAAATTTATCTATGAAATATAAAGTTGACTTTTTTCTCATGAAGAATGAAAGTTAAGGTTTGTAAAGCTTATATATGGAATATAAAGTTACCTTTTTAATTGAAGATATTGTATAATTTCAGAGAAGATACATCAACTGGTACAATTAGGTCCAAAATTTGACAAAACTCTGCAATATCTTACATGCAAGTATTTCAAAACTAAAAAACAAACAAACAACTTAATATATATGAATGTATTGATCAATACAATATATAGATTGGTTACAAAGGCAATCAACTGGTTACACCTTAAAAAGAACTAAGAGTATTCAAAAATGAGATGTATAAAGTTAAATGGCTTTCTTGATCAGGACCACAAGAGTTCAAGAATTATTTAATGTAATTTGCCTGTCAAAAGAAATACGCTGTTAGCTTTCAAAATGCACACCTGCAGAGTGGGAGTCATTTTCATAACTGCCTCCATCTGGGAGCACTGGTTTCAGGCGAGGGAAATTAGAAAACCTGCTGAAAGGAGTCATCAGCCTCAGCATCTCTTCTCCTTCACATTCACCTCAGAATGCAGTGAAGTCTGATACTTTTGTTGTTTTAGCTTTTATTTTCGGTAGTGCTCCTGGACCTGGATTGAGTTTAGTTCAGAGCTCAGAGGGAGCAAAGATGGGAAGACCCAAATATCAGTGAGTTAAAAAGAAAGAATTTCTCACTCAACTTATTTACTTCCACTTTTTCCCTTAAGAAAATATCGTTCTTCATCAGAAATTTATTTCAAAAGTCAGAAAATGAAAAAATAAAGTGCCTAGGGGATAAAATAAAGATCAATAAAAATAGTCATCGTACTGTACATTATTTTATTACCACAATAATAAAGAGGTTTTCAGTCAAGCTATGAATTGGGTACTTGGTGTAATTCAATATTATGACATCATTTGTATATAATGCTGGAATGGATAGGTTATTCAGCTCATGTTTTCTATATTCTAGTTTGTGTCATTACATAATAAATTTTTAAAACTGTTTAAGTTCTATTTTATTGTATGTGAAGTGGTTGGTGTGTCAGAGTATTGACTTGAAATTATTTGTACATTCTTAAATCAAGAAAAACTATTTTTGGTAACTGTAAGTCAGTTTTAGGAGAAAAGGAATGAATAAGACGTAGATTCTAGGAATGATTGGGTCTCTCCAACCATTTGAGTTGTTGCCTTCATTGCCTATAGAGACAACTCAAACCTGCCTGATTATTAAAACCGCTGCCAGACATTCCTCTTGTCAATTTACCTCATCCCTTATTCACATATAAAATTCTCTTAAAACATGACTGTGATTATCTCTTGAGGCCTCGAGGCGTGCTGTATCTGGGCTGTGCCACATCTTTATTCAGTCTATGCTACAAAGGAATCTTACATTTTAAACATCCACCTCTGATTGCAACAGATGTCAGGAAGACTAGGGGAGACAAATGGTAAATAATAGGTTTTAAAAATATGTGTTTGCCAGATAGTGGGTTGAATTGAAAATTTAAAGGACATATATAGTTAAAAATGTTGATTTTGAGGTATATATTGCAAGATTTTAAATGGAAACCTATGGGGCGGGAGAAGCATAGAAGGTTGTATTTCTATTTGAATAAATCTGACAACCCACTTTAAAGTTAAACATGATTTATTTTTTCCTCTCTATTCTCTAAATGTGCGGCAGCATTGTCCTTCATTAAAGATGCAGGTGCTGACAGGGTTATTTCCTTTCCCTGCCTCATGTCAATAAGCCCTGAGTGTGAAATTGTCTGAAATGATTTGCTGCTCACCCTCCCCACCTAGCCATTCACCACCGCCTCAGTATCTTTCTGTTATTTCGAAAGGAAAGAAATTGCAAGGAATTAAGTGTTATCTGTAT
>NW_005871190.1:39085-97442 GCF_000147115.1 Myotis lucifugus | reverse complement strand
TTGTTATAATGCAAAAATAAATAAAAGTAAATTTCTGAAATTGAAATGTGATAGAATCTTTAGGTGTTTCTTTTGGAATATATTATTTAACTAATAATGTTGCATATCTGCATCCCACAAAGGTTTTTATCCACAGGAATGTTGTTCCTGTAACTATTTGTGATTAGTTTCTTTAGTACTGTAGCCATGGGCAATGATAAGGAAAATGCATATTATTTAGAATCTATAGAGATTGCTTGTTCATAAGCAGTTTGATTTTTTATCTGTTCTCACTTTTCAGAAACTAATCAGTTAATTAAGAAAACTTAACATTATGTCTCCTACTTTAGAATAGAATATTTAGGTTTAATAGTACATTAACATTTCTTAACTCTTCCAATTATGCACTGGTAGAGGTGTTACTATAAAAAAAGTGACTTGATTTTACATGCCACTTGACAATTCCATATGATGACAGAATTCTCAGCATGTTTTGCAGAGATTATTTTTTTAGAAACATTTTAGATGCTTATTGAAAGTAAAGTTTCCCAGGACTGCTGGCACTGTCCCTGAGACAGGGAGCCTGGGTTCAAAACCCAGGAACCCGCACTTCTACAGGGACCCAATCACCCTCCCAGAGAAAATCTGAGAACCACTGCTCGCAGCAAAGTATAAGTTGACGAAACAAATAGTTCATACATTCACAAGATGTTTTTTCTCTGAGGAAAGATTTTCATGAGAACGTATTTATTAAAGTATTTCATTAAAGTATTTGGAGATATCTGTTTTATATATTGCAAGGATTTGGGGGAGGAGATTTGAGGCAACCGCTGGTAATTTTGCTTGCTTTTTGCTTATATTTCTTATTGTTTTTACTTCATAGTAATGTTTATAGATTTAAAAACACAATTGTTCACAAATGATGAAAGGTATTAGCTCAAGACAAAAAGCCATTGAACTAATAAATAGATTAGTGAAAACATATGTAAATAAAAATGACTTGAAATAATTCATAGTTTGGCCTAATGAGTACAATTAACCCTAAGTTTTGTCCAAGTCCTAATAAAGTGTTGACTCAAATAGAAAGCAGCTGGGAATCTATATCCAAATTGGAATAACATGTCAATTATATAAATTTTCTGGAAAAAGAGACCAAGAACCAGGGTTGCATTATGACTTACAGGAACCCTAGGTAGTAAGGCCTTCCTCTGCTGCTTTCCTCCATGAAAGAATAGTAAACATTTCATTTTAAAACCCTGTTGGCATCAACAGGAATATAATCTTTGCGTCTAAAACTTTTTCTCCTTATTTTAAGGCAAATTAAAATATTTTCATGGTCCCAAACTATACTGATGGCCCGGCTGTGCCCTGTGTGTAGTAAGTTAGCTCTGTTTGAACCCTGAAAAGACCAACTATACATTTATGAGTTATACTCAAATGTGATACCTAAAAACAATATCTACTACAAATAAAGTATAATAAAAACTCAGTCTTATACATTTTTAAATATATTTTATTGATTTCAGAGAGGAAGGGAGAGATAGAGAGAGAAGGAGAGAGAGAGAGAGAGAGAGAGAGAGAGAGAGAGAGAGAGAGAGAGAAACATCAATGATGAGAATCATTGATTGGCTGCCTCCTGCACGCCCCCCACCCCCACTCGGGAACGAGCCTACAACCAGGGCATGTGCCTTCACCAGAAATCCAATAGTGACTTCCTGGTTCAAAGGTCAATGCTCAACCACTGAGCAACACCAGCTGGGCAAGCCTTACAAATTTTTTAAGCCTTACGAAAACTAGAAGAACACCATAAAGTAAGAGAAACCAATATTATCTGAATGTTACTTTTCACAATCTAATTTGAATTAAAATGATAAAGGACCCACAGACACTAAAGAAGGAAAGAAGGAACTAAGGGAAAAGGAAAGGGAGGGAGGGAAAGAAAGAGAGGTAAGAAGGAAAGAAAGACAATTCCGTAAACATCAAGAATATCAAAATGCTATAGTGGAGAAAAGATGGCTTTGGTTCACAAATGGTATTTGAACAGTATCTCTGCTTATATTATATGTATTTCCTTGGTTCAAACTTCTTTTCTCCCTATGCCAGACATTCTTTTCCTCAGAGAGAATGTAAAAATTAGCTTGTGTCATTTAATAATAAACAAAGTGAGAAGATTCTCTATATGAGAGTTGTTCTTATTAACATTGATAACAATATTTTTATATGTAAATGGTTGTTACTGGCCTAGTGAACAGTGGGGCAGCAACTGCAGTACTATTGAGAGAAAATGCACATACAAGTAAGAATGAGGTTCTGTGATAGATGCTGGTAGGTCTCATTGCCAAATGTGTATTAGAGCCCAGAGCAACAACTTGAGGACATCAAGGAAAACTTCACAGAACAGGTAAACAGGAAGATAAGATGTGTTAGTAATTTAACATATATTAAGCACCTACTCTGAGCACTTTAAGTTTTAGTTTTAGGAGTTCTGTCTGGATAAAAAGGTGTGAGTGGGGAGATAATATCAGGCATACACTAAGAGACAGAGCTTGATGACTATAATAATGACTACTACAACTTGTTTAGTGTGGTAGAAAAGTGCATAAGGGATGTTTTGAGATGAGTCCAGAGACAGATTTGAAGTTCAAATCTTCAGGAGCTCTTTATACCATTCTAAGAGACTTTAAATGTAAACTGTGGTCAGTAGGGAGCCCTTGGGAGGGTTTAAACAAGGGAGTAATCCAACAAAATTATTTTTTAGAACTATAATTCAGTGGAAATGTGTTCTTTTTATTTTTAATTATTAAGTCAACAAATATTTATTTAACACGTACTATTACATGATAGTGTTGTAAATTTGGAGGAGATAATGTGAATGAAGATAGTATTGTGCTCTTATTTTTTTCTCTCTGTGGAAGAAAAATAATAAAATCCAATTACACATCTAATATTCTAATTGCATTAAGTTATCATTATTATAGAAGAGAGAAAAATGGAGGTGTTCAAAAGTATTATCCATATCTAAAAGATTAAGCGGTATGTAGAAATCATTCCCTGAATGTTTACTGATAAATGAATAAATTATTGAGAGGAACAGAAAAATATAGCGGAGGCCTCATCATAGAAGGGGAAATAGAAATGGTAGAAACAGGATTGAAAATATACAAAATCAGCAATACTAGGTAATGGTGGAATGAGAGAAATGAGAGAGAAGACTCAAGAATGATCCTAAGATTCATTGCTGAAGAATGGACCAATGGTGACATCGTTAATGAAAACTAGCAGACATAGCTTGCCACATTATGTTTGATTTAATGTGTATTTATTAATATAAGATTTACAATATGTAATTATTTTAAAAGATCAAGTAGAAAATATATAAGCATAATAGTACACTTCTGTTTGGTTTTAGAACTAGTATTTGTTTTATGGTTTTTGCGGGGAAAAAGTTTAAAAATGAAATATAATGTTATTTAAATACACTATTCATATATATCCATATATGTATATATGTGTGTATATGCATATATGAGTTATTTTTATATGTATGCATATATACAGACATTCCTTGCTATTGTCTCTTGTATAGATATTAACACCAATCAAATTTTTCTGGACAATTAACCAAGTTAAAGTTAGTACTCATGAGATTAATAATAAAACCAATTTCTGAAGTAAATAGCTATTAAAATATCTGGTGTATATGATTTATTGCCTTAGTGTAATTGAGTTTCTCAGACTTTTCTCTCATATTCCTTTACCGACATAAACACATATTTAAAATTCTTGGATTATTACATGTCACTTGCCATTGTGCTGTGACCTTGGTTTAACTTTTTGACATATTTGTATGTTTGTTGGTGTTAAAAAAAGTTGGAAATCCCATTGATTGAAGTGTCAAGTCTTGAAAGAGAACAAACACTTATAGTGAAAATAAACATTCCTTAATTTCCAGAGAATATCACTAAGTTGTAGATGAGGTCTTAATAACTGGAGAAATCGCCAGCTGTTCTCTATTCCATGGCTCTTTATTAGCCTGGGTCTACTAGTGTAGGGGTTTATCTAATTGTTAAGTAGATGGAAGCAAACTAAGCACGAACACAATCAGCAACAAGACAATCAATGAAGAAACTCCTGTTTGTAACCTGGCTGTAGAGCCCAGAACCCTCTGCTTTGATGATATGGCCTTTGTGATGAAAAGGGCTTGAAAACCCCCATGTGCCACACTTTCCACCTAATTAAGCCATCAGAATGCATTGCAACAAACAGTGCCTCATATGGAATGGTCTGTCATTTTTGCTCCTCTATTGCTCCGTTAATAGATAGAGGTGCTATTCTAGATTATGACTGATAGAGGTTGTATGGTTCAGCTGTTGTAATTGTGCCTGAGGGTCAAGAAAACCTTTCATAAAAAATTCCCTATTTGCCTGAGAAATTGCCATTACTTCATTCAACTATTTTCCCCCAGATTTCCTAGTGAGCATTCATTTATTCTCTCTTTTAATTCACAGCTTTCCTCTGTCTATGTGCCTGAGTCCTTTGTTGTATAAATAGATACAGTGCCTCCACCAGGTCTTTGTGGGAGCATTGTTTTGAAAATGATTTCCACCTTTGATTTAATAATTATTTAAAAAATTGGTATTTTAGACTTTAAAAATACAAATAATTTATGAATAATTTAACATGTAAAGTTCAATGCATGTGGGGCTTGAAAGCAAAAAAAACCCAAACATAACAAAATCTATTGTGCACATTTTAAAATACATGACTATATATATATATATATATATATATATATATATATGTACATATATATATATATATGGAGTGTCACAATGTACATATATACATACATACATATATGCAGTAAATATAATAGTAAATATAATAGTTATATTTACATATACATTTAAGTATATGTTTATGCATAAAATTATTTGTGTTTATTACTTTAAATTATCCTTATAGGTCTGGTTAATATATATAGACTTATATAGAGGTTACAATATTTTTTATGTTCTTAAAAGTAAGGTAAGATTTATCATGACATAGCATTCTTTCCATCAATGTTGATAGTCATTCTCTAAATTACCAGGGTTCTAGGATGATGTATCAACACAGTTTACTGAATTTTTTAATTTATGAACATAATTCTGTAGAAATATATAATATAGTTTCTTAGTTTTCTATCTAAGTGATCTTTCACCTTTATTTTAATGCATAGATTCATAGCTTGACAGGGAATTCAATTTAAATCATAAAGACAGCATAACTATTACTATAAGCTGAGGGTAGGGACCCAGCATTCTATGTTGCCTTTTGTGTTTGTGATATGTCATTGCTCAATAGGTCATAGAATTTCCTGATAACTTCATGACTCCAATAACTTCTTATCTCTTAAATTGCACATATTTTTATATTTATTTTCTAATACGATCACAAAATTGTGAGTTTTAAATAATGGTAGAATAGGAGTGTTTCTTCTCCTTAGCAATTTATATTTAAATGACTGAATTTCACAAAATATAAGGTGACAATGATTGTAGTAAGATGCACTACTATGTAGGGCTAAGAATAGGGCTAAGAAAAACTATAACTACCAATTATTTAAGTTTTGTTCCGTGTGATGGACTAATCAGACTAACTTTTTAATGCTTTAAAAATTTCTTTTATTTCTTTATAAGAAGTAGACACTTTCTCTTGAATCTAGTTTTGTGGGTAACAAACAATAATTTTGAAATTTATCAAGAAGTAGGCATCTTCTTCTACCTAAGTGTGTCTTTTTGAGTACTTTAATTTTTGCTATATATATACTATATATACACATATATATATATACTATATATACACATATATACATATATGTATATATAGTATATATATGTATATACATATATATACATATATATATACTATATAAATGTAGCCATTCTTTCAACAATAAATATTTCCTTCAATAATGTCAAATATATGCCTGAAATTATGTTTCTAAAATTCAAATAATAATAACAACTTGACAATGGAATCATAGTAGACTCATGGAAGACATTTTAAATGACAATTAACTCCACATGTGTGTCCCCATAATGCACATAATTCAACTGAAATGACAACAATATGAACAGTTATGACCAAGTAATCAGATCACAGTCAATGACAATTACATCAAAACTGCTGTCTGCCTCATAGCGATTGTGGGATTCCATTAATGTAAGAACACAGAGTCAGAGTATGGGGACAAATCAGTCTGAATCAATGAAATGTGATATATGGAAGGAAATCGAGCCTGACAGATATCTTAGGTTCTTCATAGCTATTTTATGTAAAGGCACACCTATCCACTGGCCACCAACTCTCCTTAATAGAGCACAATTATAATGCAATACATTGTTCATGTAAAGAAAAATATACAATAATGTGAAGACAAATATAATTACAGTTTATACATTTAAAGGCTCTCTTTTTTTTCCTTCTAAATGGAAGGGTCTTTCTCAGGTTTAGAAATCTGTTCATCAGAAAACTAAGCATATTTACTTGGGATCTCTCACCATCAAGGTAGTAGAAATTCCTAAGCAACATGCACAGTGCTGAAATTAACCTGTATTTTTTATTATGTAGCTATATTTTTTCCACACAGAAGTTCGTAGGTAGAAAAAAAAGTTTCAGTAGATAGTATGCTCTTTCCACAAGTGTTTCCTATATTCTAAATACTTTCAAAAGTATACTAAAACTTAATCATGTAAGTGGTTGAGAGTAGTAGTTGCTAGGTATTTACTAATTAAATGATGGATGTAATAAAAATTGGCTAATATTGATTAGAAGCTAATTTTACTCTTTAATCAACCTGTAACTAATATATTGATTTATTCACTGAATGAATTCCCCAATGAAGTGAAACAAATAATTGAATCAATTTTTGGCATAGTTCTCTCAGAATTATAAATTTATTGTAATTTTCCACCAAAGAACTTTTATGGTAAAACTAAGATTCACTTTGTAAGAAACTGCCAATTTTTTCTTATTTTTTGAATTCTTTATGGTTTAAAGTATTACATATAGTATTACATATGTTGCCTTTCCCCCCCATTGAGCTCTCCCTGCAACCCCCATCCCCCAGCACATGCCCTCACCCCCTAATGCCTGTGTCTATTGGTTATGCTTATATGCATGCATACAAGTCCTTTGGTCAATCTCTTACCCCCCTCTCTCCCTCCCCTGCCTTCCCTCTGAAGTTTGACAGTCTGTTTGATCTACCCCATCTCTGTATCTATTTTTTGTTCATTAGTTTAGGTTGTTCATTATATTCCACAAATGAGTGAGATAATGTGATATTTATCTTTCTCCAACTGGATTATTTCGCTTAGCATAATGCTCTCCAGTTCAATCCATGCTGTTGCAAATGGTAAGAGTTCTTTCTTTTTTACAGCAGCAAAGTATTCCATTGTGCAGATGTACCACACCGTTTTAATCCAGTCATCTGCTGATACGCACTTAGACTGTTTCCAAATCATAGCTATTGTAAATTGTGCTGCTATGAACATAGGGGTGCATATATTATTTCTGATTGATGTTTCTGATTTCTTGGGATATATTCCTAGAAGTGGGATTACTGGGTCAAATGGCAGTTCCATTTACAATTTTTTGAGGAAATTCAATAGTGTTTTTCACAGTGGCTGCACCAGTCTGCATTCCCACCAGCAATGCACAAGGATTACTTTTTCTCCACATCCTCGCCAGCCCTTGTCATTTGTTGATTCATTGATGATACCCATACTGATAGGTGTGGGATGATATCTCATTGTTGTTTTGATTTGCATCTGTCAGATTATTAGTGACTTTGAGCATGTTTTCATATGCCTGCTGTATGTCCACTTTCAAAAAGTGTCTATTTAAGTCCTCTGCCCATTTTTTATTGAATTGTTTATTCTTTTTTAATATGTATGAGTTCCCTATAAATTTTGGAGATTAGGCCCTTATCAGATATAACATTGGCAAATATGTTCTCCCATGCAGTGGTCTTTCTTGTTGTTTTGTTGATGGTTTCTTTTGCTGTGAAGAACCTTTTTACTTTCATGTAGTCCCATTTGTTTATTTTCTCCTTAGTCTCCATTGCCCTAGGAGCTGTATCAGTAAAGATATTGCTAGGACATATGTCTGATATTTTGCTGCCTATGGATTCTTCTAAAATTTTTATGGTTTCCTGTCTTATGTTTAAATCTTTTATCCATTTTGATTTTATTTTGTGCATAGTGTAAGTTGGTGGTCTAGTTTATTTTCTTTCTTTCTTTTTTTTTGGCACGTATCTGTCTAATTTTCCCAACACCATTTATTGAAGAGACTGTATTGACTCCATTGTATGTTCTTGCCTGCTTTGTCAAATATTAATTGAGCATAATGGCTTGGGTCGATTTCTGGATTCTCTGTTCTGTTCGATTGGTCTATATGTCTGTTCTTGTGCCAGTACTAGGCAGTTTGAGAACAGTGGCTTTGCAATATAGCTTGATATCTGATATTGTGATCCCTCCAACTTTTTTCTTTCTCAAGATTGATGTGGCTGTTCGTGGTCTTTTTTTTTTAATTCTATATGAATATTTGGTGAGTTTCTTCTTGGACGGTGAAATATGCCATTGGTATTTTTTTTTCCCCCTGCCCTTGACAAGCCCCTGCCCTCCCTTACCCCCCAGTGTCCTATGTCCATTAGTTATGGTTATATGGATGCATACAAGTCCTTCGGTTGATCTCTTACTCCCCTCATGGGATTTCATTCAATCTATAGATTGCCTTGTATAGTAAAATGTCCATACTTTTAATGATGTTGATTCTACCAATCCATGAACAGGGTATATTCTTCTATTTGTTTATCTTTTCCTCTATCTCTTTTTTTCAATGCCCTATAGTTTTTGGAATACAGGTCTTTTACCTCCTTAGTTAAGTTTACTCCTAGGAATCTTATATTTTTTGGTGCAATGGTAAATGGGTTTTTGTGTGTGTGTTTTTTTGTGGGGGGAGGGGTCTGGTTTCTGTGAGTTTATTATTGCTGTATAAAAATGCCATGACTTCTGGGTGTTAATTTTGTATCCTGCTACCTTGCCACATTCATTTATTAAATCTAGCAATTTTTTGATGGAGTCTTTAGGGCTTTCTTTGTACAATATCATGTCATCTGCAAATAATGACAATTTTACTTCTTCTTTTCCAATTTGGATGCCTTTTATTTCTTCTTCTTGTCTGATCACTATGGCTAGCATTTCCAGTACTATGTCGAACAGGAGTGGTGAGAGGGGGCATCCGTATCTTGTTCCTGTTCTTAGGGGAAATGGTTTTAATTTTTGCCCATTGAGTATGATGTTGGCTGTAGGTTTGTCATATAAATCTCACTAGGTCATAGTTTGTGATCTTTCTAATGTAATGCTGGATCTGATTTGCTAGAATTTTGTTGAAGATTTTAGCATCTATTTTCATTGGGGATTTTGGCCTATAATTCTCTTTCTTTGTAGTGTCTTTATGTGGTTTAGGGATTAGGGTAATGCTGGCTTCATAGAAAGAGCTTGGAAGTGTGTCTTTCTCTTGAATTTTTAAAAATAGTCTGAGGAGAATAGGTTTTAGTGCTTCTTTGAATGTTTGGCAAAACTCCCCTTTTAAGATCTCTGGCCCAGGGCTTTTGTTTGATAGATGTTTTTTGACTCCTTCAATTTCCTCAATAGTTATCAGTCTATTCAGATTTTTTTACTCTTCCTGATTGAGTTTTGGAAGGTCGTATTTTTCTAGGAATATATTCATTTCTTCTAGATTGACCAGTTTGTTGGAATAGAGTTGTTCATAGTATTTTTTTTAATACTTTGTATTTCTGTGGGGTCTGTTGTTATTTCACCCCTTTCATGTCTAATTTTGTTTTTTTGGGTCCTCTCTCTTTGCTTCTTGTTGAGCCTGGCTAGAGGTTCATCAATCTTGTTTATCTTTTCAAAGAACCAGCTCTTGGTTTTATTGATATTTTGTATTATTTTTGTCACTATGTCATTTATTTCCGCTCTGATCTTTAATATTTCCTTCCTTCTGCTCACTTTGGGCTTTTCTTGATGCTTTCTTTGTAATTCTTTAAGTTCAAGAGTTAGATAATTTATTACCATTTTTTCTTGTTTTTTGAGGTAGACCTGTAGAGCTATGAACTTCCCTCTCAAGACTGCTTTCATGGTGTCCCATAGATTTTGGATTGTTGTGTTTTTATTGTCATTTTTTTCCAAGATGTTTTGTATTTCTTCTTTGATCTCTTTGGTAACCCAATCATTGTTTAATAACATGTTATTTAGCCTCCAAGTGTTTGAATTTTTGTGGTTGTTTTTATTGTAGTTGATTTCTAATATCATGCTGCTGTGTTCTGAGAAGATGCTTGATATGATTTTAATCTTCTTAAATTTGAAGGGACTTTGCCTGTGTCCCAATATGTGGTCTATCTTTAAAATGTCCCATGTGCACTTGAGAAGAATGTATAATTCTGTAGCTTTTGGGTGAGATGTTCTAAAGATGTTGATTAAGTCCATGTGATCTAGTGAGTCATTTAGGATTGCTGTTTCTTTGCTGATTTTTTGTCCAGAGAATTAATCCAGTGATGTCAACATGGCATTAATGACCCCCTACTATGATTGTATTGCTGTTAATCTCTCCCTTGATATCTTCCAGAAATGTTTTTATGTATTTGGGTGTTCCTGCATTGGGTGCACATATGTTTGCCAGGGTTATATCCTTTTTTGTATGAATCCCTTTAGTATTATGAAGTGGCCTTCATTACCTCTTGTTATGTTCTGCACTTTGAGGTCTATTTTGTCAGATAAAATATTGCTACCCCAGCTTTTTATTCATTTCCAATTGCCTGAAAAATCTTTTTCATCCTTTCATTTTCAGTCTTTGTGAGTCTTTGGTTCTGAGGTGGGTCTCTTGTAGACAGCATATATATCAGTCATATTTTCTTATCCATAAATCCACTCCATGTATTTTGATTGGAGCATTTACTAGTATTCCATTTACATTTAGGGTTATTATTAATAGGTATTTGTTTATAGCCATTTTTATTCTTTATGCCTGTGTTTCCTCTTCCCTTTCTTTTTCTTCTTTTTACAACAGTCCTTCTAGCATTTCTTGCATTGCTGGCTTGGTATTGATAAGCTCTCTTAGCCCCTTTTTGGCCTGTGAAGCTCCTGATTTCCCCTTCAATTTTGAATGATAGCCTTGCTGGATAGAGTATTCTTGGATTCAATCCCTTGCTTTGCATAATTTTGTATACTTCATTTCATTCCCTTCTGGCATGATGTGTTTCTGTTGAGATATAATTTGATAATCTAACGGGAGATCCTTTGTAGGTAACTATCTCTCTCTTGCTGCCCTTAATATTCTCTCTTTGTCATTAATATTTGCCATTGTAATTATGACGTGTCTTGGTGTGGGTCTTTTGGGGTTCATCTTGTTTGGGACGCTCTGTGCTTGTGTGCCTTTTTCTTTCCTCATATCAGGGAAGTTTTCTATCATTATTTCTTCAAATAGGTTCTCTAATCTTTGCTGCTCTTCTTGTCCTTCTTGCACCTCTCTTATGCGTACAATACTTCTTTTCATGTTGTCCCAAAGTTCCCATAGGTTCTTCTCCTGCTTTGTAATTTTTTTCTCCAATTGCTTTTCAGATTGTGTGTGTTTTTCTGCCCTATCTTCTAACTCACTAATTAGGTCCTCCACTTCTTCTTGTCTATTGTTGAAACCTTCATTATGTTTTTTATTGTATCTATATCATTTTTTTATTTCCTCTTGATTCTTACATAAGTTGTTGATTTTCTCATCCATCCAGTTTGTGAACTGTCTGAACTTTACTCTGAATTCTTTATCTGACATATTGCATCACTCCATTTCATTAAGTTCCTTTTCTGGTGAATTATTTTCTTTCCTTTGGGGTTTTTTTTGTATCCCCATTTTTGCCATCATGGGAGGGTCCATGCCCTAAGTCACAGGGAGCCTGTGGCTGAAGCAGAGGTCTTGGTGGGAGGGTCACGCACCCCAAGAGTCATCAAAGTGCCCAGGTACCAGGATGCATGATTCCTGTGGCTGCAGTGGAGGAAGGGGGGCATTGGCAGGAGGTTTGCATGCTCCAAGAGTCACTGGAGAGCCCAGGTGCCAGGACGTGCAGGGCTTGTGCTGCGGCAGCAAGTTGTGGGGAGGGTCATGCACTCTGGGACTTACAGTAGCCTGTGGCTGGGGGTCTCGGTGTCCAAGGGTCTGCAGCTGCAGTAATGGGTCTTTGGCCAGAGTGAATGTAGGGTCCCGGGTGTTGACTGAGGCCACTATGGGTGGTGGTGAGGCTGGGCTCCTAGTCATAGCAACTCTTCCCTTCAATATGGCATGGTTTCTGTGCCAGCACCAGCCGCCTGGGAGTGCTTTCAGTGGTAGCAGGGGCTCCCTGCTTAAGAGAGCCCAGTCCACCAGCCTCCAAAAGTCCTGCGAGATCTAACTGTCACACACACACACACACACACACACACACACACACACACACAGACATACACACACAGACACACACACACACATACCACACACGTCCATACATTTCCCTTTCACTCCCTCCCTCCCTCACACTCTTTCCCTCCTCATTGTCCTGCCAGCCACCATCTTCTCCAGAGTCATGGCCAAACTTTTTATGCACCATTTTTCCTTCCTACCAGCAATGAATGAAAGTTCCTATAGCTTTATATTTTTGTGTGCATTTGGTGCTGTCATTCTTTGCATTTTAGCCATCGTAATAGTAATGCAATGATATCTAAATGTTATTGTACTGTCAAATTTCCTAGAAAAATATTGAGCATCTTTTTGTATGCTTATTTGCCATTTACATTTCTTTGTTAGTGAGGTGTACGTTCAGATCTTTTGCCCAGATTTTAATTGGATTGGCTGTTTGTTTTGGATTGTATTTTAAGACTGCTTTATATATATTTGGATTTGAATCCTTTATCATATACATATTTTTCAAATATTTACTTTTAGTTTGTCATATGTATTCATTCTTCTTATAGTGTCTTTGGCAAAGCAGACTTTTTTTTAATTTTAATGAAGTGTGGCTTATCAAATATTTTTCTTTTATGGAACATAAGTTTGATGTTGTAGGGTCACCTAGATTTTCTCCTAAGAAGTTTCAAATCTGTGACATCATCCTCATTACATAAGAAACTTTAAATATTTGGAATAATAGTTCCCTTAAAATGTCTTAAGTTTCAAGAAATAATATTGGAAAGAATATCTTCTGTAGCACTCATCCATGCAATCAGAAAAAAAATGTGAAATGACAAAATTAAATTATTTTTGTGAATCTTATTTAGATTAATATTTACTTTTGATAATAATTTGAAATGATTGTCTAACCACAAAATGAATTTTTGGCATCTTAAAATATTAAATGCAGCTGAACACAGGATAAATAAAATCAAAATTGAAAAAGCAGACCAGAGACAATTCACGTTGAAAGGAAAAATAGTTGTTTAAAGCAGTTTACTGGGGATCCGGAGACCAATTCATAAGTGTTATTTTGGTGCAGCTAATTCTTATGGGTCAATTGTCTGATGTGCTCTGGTAGGACACAGCAGCTCCTCACACTCTGGGGAGGTCTTTAAGTTGATTTTTACTGTTCGCACAGTAAAGGGTTTATTCAAGTTTTAAGCATAAGCTTTAAAATTAATCTGTCATTTCACTTTCTTACTATTTCTATCATGTGCCTCTTTAAAAATGAGTAGTATTTTTTTCTATTTTATTTTTGTAAGCTTTTCCCAAGTGCAATAGGAATCATCCATTTTAACAGATTTAATTATTGCAAATAAGTTGGACAATATTAAGTAAAAGCATTGGCTTTAGTGTTAAACTTACTTGGATTGTTTTTGACATGTGAGAACTTGGGAAACTCACAAATGGTTGTTGTTTTTAATTTGTTTGTTTGGTTTGGTTTGGAATTGTTTTAAAGGCGACAATATTTAGCTTGTGGTGTGTTTGTGAAAATTACATAAAAACTGTCAAGTATCCTATATATTAAAAGCCCAGCAACCGAATGGCAGAACAACCAGAACAACCAGTTGACCAGTTGCTATGACATGCACTGACCACCAGGGGGCAGATGCTCAACACAGGAGCTGCCCCCTGGTGGTCAATGTGCTACCACAGTGGGAGTGCTGCTCAGCTGACCGGGATGAGAGGCTGTTGCCGCAGCAAACCCGGGGCCCATGAGTAGGAACCCAGGCTGCAATTGTCACCTCCTCACCTCAGGCTCCTCCTCCTCACTCCCTGCTGTGTTCTCTGGACACCCACAGGCCGCACAGTGCCACCACTGGGCTCACAGAGCTGATCACAGGAACTGGGAGGCAGATTCGTGGCCGCTGTGGGACTGAAGCCTACTCCGCAGCCTCTCAGTGCTATTGTCCCTGGGCCTTGCCCTGACTGAGTCCCCTGGAGAGGGGAGTGCTCCGCTCCATGAAAGATGCTGGATCAGGGAGCAGCTGCTCAGAGGGCGAGTCCACAGCCTCACAGCTGACTGGGATGAGCGGCACTCCCACAGCAGGCTGATCCACGCAGGCCACATACCCCATTAGTGCACGAATCCTGTGCACCAGGCCTCTAGTCTAATATAATTACCTCAACTGTAGGAGGCACTCAATAAAGTGTAGCCACTATTATTTGAAAGACATGTATTGCTAGTGAGTTTTTGTAAATATGAAGGGGACAGGAAATATGTAGGTGAGTGAAAGGTTATCAGGTAGCTTTATGCTAGATGATGTTGTCCATGACTGAAACCACAAATGTTTCGAAAGGAGAGTTGCTTCAGATTCATGGAGTAGTTAGAAGATAAAGCACAATGGCATTAAAAAGTAGATTTCAATGTGGATAATGGATGTGAGAATAATTACTTACTTTTTCAGAACAGTGATTTTTGCACAGTTTTGAACCCATCTCTGATGTCCCAGAAGACTATTCAATGTGTGATATAGATACACTATTCTTTGAGAAGAAAAAATGAATCAGTGTAGAGACATTATAATTTGCTATGACAACAGATGTGACACAACATCTCTACAACCTAAACCAAAAAGGAATTCAAATTCAACAGAGTATCTAAGAATTTGCTTTGTAAATATATAAAATGTGAGTCACAATAGTTAGTTCTATTCAAACAGTGACATAATACTTCAGGGCAAACAAGGGATCAATGTGATAATTTTGAATGGTTTTAATAGACACTGTGACATATGCTTAGACTACAATGGTGATTTTGTTATAATTGTTACTGGGTTGTGTGGCATGATGAGTATTTTAAAGCCCTCAATTATGTCACCAAAAATTCTAATTTTTGAAAGCATGCCATGAAGCAAACTGAAGGATACCCACAGTTAACATTTATTTATTTATTTACTTAATTTTGGTATCTTGGTTATAGAGGGGCTTTTATATTTTTGTACTGTTTTAGTAAAATACTTTACACCAATAAAACTATAAACTCATATCATTTGTTTCTTTGCATTTCCTCTTTTTAAAATCACACCAATACACAAATATGTGCTGGTTGCAGAAGATATTTGAAAATTACTAGTCTAAAGAAACAAGGGAAGCAAATAATGAAACATTAAAATGCTGACTAGAATTCACCACGGCAAAGTTTAATCAATTTCTGTCTAGTAAATAAAAGATTTATCCTTTCTGTTTTTAATGTGTACTACTTTGTGTGTGTATTTAGTCCATTATGGACTTGGGAGGAGTTCAGTTATTGAAACAATCTTTGATTACTCTTACGCTGTGTCATAATACACTTTGACTTCAGTGGATGAAAAAAAAACTACAGTCTATCAAAAATGGTATTTATTCAGTTAAATATATTATGTGGGAGACATTGGCAGGCTAATTTGATGTAAAAGTGAAAGATCCACTAATCTGAAATAAATTATTAATAGAAAGGAACAAAGCACAGTATTGGAGGAACTTTGATCTATATATGCAATCTCATTAATTAAAGTGGATAATAAAAAGTTAAAGTAAAAATTACTACAATCATTGTTTGATAGATAAAATTGCCACTTACTTAAATTTTCATGACATTATTACTTATAAGAATTAGACAATAAATTAATAGTAACTTTTAATTGAATGTGACTTTAAGAACAGGAAGAAAATTGAATTTAAAGTAAAAACATGATAATGAATTAGAAGAGTTGAAATTACTAGAGTAATCAAATTTCAATAAAGGCCAAAAAAAATCTAGTTCACAAAACATAAAAACAGATATCTAGTAATATGTATAAAAGAATGTATCTAAATGCATGAATTAATTGGAAAAAAGAAAAGTTGAAAGTATTATCTATTATACACTTCTTTGAGTACAGAAAATGCGTAGACTCAGTGGAAACAATAGACTATATTAGGTTTCCCTGGATAGTCCCAATTTGTGTTTGGTGTCACTGCATAATATATATATTTATTATAAATACCAGAGGCCCAGTGCATGAATTCGTGCACGGGTGTGGTCCAGCCGGCCTGCCACAATTGGAGCCAATCAGGCCAGGGGGAGGAGCTGCAGGCAGTTGGCCGGCCGACTCCGCCCCCAGGTCGAACTCCTGGTTGAACTCCCGGTTGAGGGGACAATTTGCATATTAGCCTTTTATTATATAGGACTAGAGGCCCAGTGCACGAAATTCGTGCACGAGGGAGTGGGTAGGGGGATAGGGGGGCTGGTCCCTCAGCCCGGCCTGGAACGCCAGCATCCTGTGCCCCGGCCTCTGGCCAGAGACCGCTCCCCCCCTCCACGCAGCCGGGGCCCGGGACACTGGGATTGTGTCGCCTGGCAACGCCACCAGTGTCCCACCACGGCCACTATGGGCACTGCCATATTTGTGACAGAGTGGAGGTTAATTTGCATATTACCCTTTTATTAGATAGGATATGTAATATTTATCAAATACATTACATTATATATACACACATATATGTGTATTATATATTCACGATAGGGTAAACAACGAAGCCAAATTCCATAGCATATTTGACAATATGTTGATCTTCATCTGGTATTTATTCAGTAAACTTCACTCTATAATATGTGTTAAATTATTATAGTTTGAGTTTTTGATTGATCAAAACAGATATTTTGGCAATTATTTAATGAAAATTTAAGATAATTTTAATGAGGCGACTAACAGATCATTTAGGGGGTTTGAAAAAATAAAAGGAACTATATTAAACATAATCTGAAATCAAGCTAAATCTGATTCAATGTGTTGATAATTTGCCATGTTTTTAAGCTAGCAATAATTTTACATGTATAGTATAATTAAAGGATGACTTTGTGGAATTTTTCCATAACAGTATTTGCATGAGTAATCTATCTTCCTTGTTACAGTGTTTAGCCACTGGCAATTGAGGATACATTTTATAAACAAACTTTAACAAATTAATAATAAATATCAATAAAAATGCAATATATCTGGCTTACTGTATTTTTAATTTCTGGATAACAAATAATACTTGTATAGACAATGGATGACATTCATTGAGTTCTCACTATGTGCTCTTCTCTGCACTAATTGCATTCAATCCTTGAAAAGTCTTCGTGAAAAAAGGATTTGTTCCATTTAACAATTACAGAACCATGATTTGAACCAATCTGGGATTGTCTGACTCCAAAGTCCATGATGATATTGCCGGTGCCATGCCTGTCTGTCCTTCCACCTCACTGTATGTAACACAGGACGTTCCCAACTTTGTTTGATATGTCTAATTGCAGGTAGGATAGAACATGGTCTACACAGCGTTTGAGAAAAGTTGCAAGTGAAAGTCTCCCTGGAATTAATCCATATCTTATATGTTTCATGTTTTTAACCAAATTTTCTTGATTTGTGTTTTTCTTGCTTAAGAACCTACTTTTGTGTTTCTAAGTTTCACTCTTTTGTTTTACTACTTCTTGCTTAGCTTGACAATGATTATTAAATTAATAATATCATATATGCATGCCATGAAATACTTTATGATTGTTTTAAGGTTGAATTCTATCATTACAGAATGCCATGCTTTTACCCCTTTGATGCCATGTAATAACTTTTTGAAAATTCCAATAGTTTTAGCTAAAATTTTATAAATGATAATAACTTTTATTAAATAAATTTTTATTACCTAATCATATATTTTCTCAGTCTTTTTAAAAATTTAGGCATAGTAATGTTGAGATATGAATCATGCAGCTATAACTAACATTTTTATCATTATGTATCATGAATATTTAGTTTATTATTTATAATTACATGCACCAAATTAAGGCTTTCATATAATCAGAAAAGTGTCCTGTTATGATTAAATTAAAATACACATACTTACAGACAGTATTATTTTTCATTGAATATTGCATAGTTAGTCTTTTTGAGGTATCACGTTATTTCTAATAAAGCTTTTTAATGTTTACAAATGGTATTGGATACCTTTTATAAATCATTTTCCCTGTCATCAAGAATGACTTTAAAATCAGTGTAACACGTTTTACTTAACAATTTTACATTTATATTAAAAAGTTTTTCTTCAATTTCATCTACTTTTTTTCTTTGACCTGGAAATTTGTTTTGAGTCATTTAATCTCTGGTAGAAATATACATGGCTCAGAAAAATTCTGTTAAAAGTGGAAAGACTAGAAAAATACTTTCTATAAGTTTTCAGAATATTCAATGAATTGTCTATCTTCAGATATCATAGTGTTGTTAACTTCCTAGATGTTAAATAAACTTTCCTTCCTCTGAGGGTTGGTAATTTAGCATATAGCACATAGACATGTGTACTAATTATAATTTAAACCAGTCTACTGTGTAATGAACAAATTTAAACTTTAATTTGCACTTAATCAAAACATGTAGGAAGCATTTATATCACTTTATTTTCTTAAAACTAAATGCCATTCTTTCAATTTGCACAAATGAAAATAAGAGCAATGTATTTTTAAATCAATTGTTCCTTTTGTTTTGATATTTTTTTTAGAAAATGGTTTTGTTTTATAAATTTGCTAGTTGAATATGAATCACAGAAAATGGTGTATTTAAAATGTGAATTTATTAGCTTGATTTTCCCTTTGGAGTTAAATATATGTTCATCTTAAAAAAATCTATAAACTTCATATATCTGCTATGAAAAACTGACAATATATTTATAAGGTAATGCCCCCCAAATAACTTACTACATAATTTGAGCTCAAAACTATATTTTGTTTCAATATCTGATATTTAGTAACTTGGGTTTCATCTGGAGCCCTAGATATGCAATGGAATTACTTTGGGCCTTTGGAAGGTCACTGGTTTATAATTTATTGCATCTCATACATTGATTTAATCTTCTGAATAATGTCTGGACATGCTGATGATCAATATTTTATTGCTTCTACATCCTAAAACACACCATGAATTACACTCAAAGGCGTTATCTCCCAGGACTGCAGACATAACAGTAATATACATGTGACACTACTCCTCAGCTTGGAGTACTGTTTAGGAAACAAGACCCTGCATGAATGATTTTATTTCAGCATCATTATAATCCCATTTAATTTATAGATAGAAATGCCTCCGACAGTTATCACTCAGTCCTATTCAAGGCCAGAGAAGTAACTCATTATGGCTTTACACTATAATAACCAAATCTAAATTTTCCTTTGAATCAAATTATTCTAAAGATAAATTACTCTATTGCATTTTCAAAGGATAGTGTGTATTACTTGAATGATTTTAGAATAAAAGCACAAACTAATACTAATAATTCATATTAAGGAATATCATAAACCAATATAAAACACAACTGTTGATTTATTCTACTTTATTGTTATCATGTAATCATATCTCCTTAATTAGAAACAATGTGTGCTGTGTATTCTATGTATTTTGTCTTCCTACTACTAGATATTCAATAGCTTATTTTCACCATTTTCATAACATTTTACTTTTATGAGATTTTTTTCTTATTTTTCTGTAGTTGTATATACAATTCTCTGATCTCTCTTTGTCACATTCTCTTGTCCATGCTTCACTAGTCAGTCAGTTTCAACATTTGCTTCTTTGATGTGTGTTATGACAACCAATATTTGGCCACGTGAGTGGTTCTAGTAATCCAGTTTGTTAGCATCGTGAGTCTGATAGAAGAAATGGAAACTTTCTGTCTTGAGCAATTAAGTGTGACATAAAAATAGCTGCAATCAGAAAATAGTTTTTGTTTATTATAGTTCTGATCCTATTATCTGTAAATTAATCAGTTTCACTGTCACAGGCACACACACACCTTAGTTATTTAGTTTTCTGGAAGAAATAGGGAATTGCTCATCTGTTTAAGCATTGAATCTAGTTATGTAGTTATACAATTGAGGTATGTGTTTGCCATCCTTTTAGATTGATTACTTAGCTTTCAATTTATCACAGAGAAATCTGGTAAACCAACACTTCAGAAAGTATCTATCCACACAAGATCATTCACATGAGTTGGCTTGCTTACTAATGTTTACCAGTGTTTTTTTTTTAATTGAATGTATTGACATATCATTTTTAATTAAACTGGATATTAAAATGTGTTCAGCATTGAACAAAATATCATATATGTAAACATTAAACATGCACATTTAAATGATTTAAGAGATCATAAAGCCACTATGAATTCTCTGTGGGTAATCGAGGAACTAACTGACTGAAGACTATAGTGTAAATTGAATTATTATCCTATGAAAATGTTAATGACTTAATCACTTACCTTTTTCAGCATAACAGCCTATCAGTAGTGATTTTATATTGCTAGCTTGATTTTTCTACCTGTCTCAATTTATGTTAGTCCCTAGTTTTAATAAAAATGCTTTAAACTTAACATTGGTTTCATTAGTTTGAAAGAATGCCCTTTAAATAAATTATCAGCAAAACAAATCAATATATTTAAAGGTTATTTGGGGCTTTGGTTAAACAAATAGAACAAATAAATTAAACTATTTGATTAAAAGTCGTGACCAAAAGTGTATCCAACTGATCTAACATTTATCATTTATTTCTTCTTTCAAAATGACTAATGTGTGTGTGTGTGTGTGTGTGTGTGTGTGTGTGTGTGTGTGTTGGGGTGCATATCTCATATATAAGGAAGATAAGAGTTTTGGATCACCAAACACAAACCTATTGTCAGTAAATTAAAAAATATGATACTACATTATTCTAAAAGAAGTAATAGCTAATTACATGGACCATTTATCTCCCTTTAATGTACTATATTGTTCAAAGTGTTGAGTTAAATATGTATAGTACATTAAAATATAACAAAATTATAAATAGATTGTAAACTCCTTTCCTGAAATTGTAGCTAAACTTTCTGTTTTTGAAACTCAGAGCCTAAAATATTAATGTAGCAGACTGTATTAAAAGCATTTTACCTAAAAAGTAATCCCATATTTGTCATTATTTAGAGTTTACTTTTATAATGTGAGATGGCAAGTAATTTTAACCAAACAGAGTATTTAGGCAGGGAGTATGCTAATTAATTATGGGAACTGTGTTTTCCCCTAGAACAAAGAACATACAGGCATGAACATATAAAATTTTGCATATAATTTAAGGACAATGAGAGATTTCACTGAAGTTGATTCATGGACCCCATATTTAGTTAATACTGAATTGGAGAGAAAGCAAGAGTTAAGATTAGATAAAAAATATTCAATCAGTCTGCTTTATTTTCCCTGGAGAAACTAGAGGGAAACAAACTTTATGGATTAGTCAAGGCTGAAATTGAAGTTCAGGCATCAACAAACACCAAATCCAACTTTTTTATTTTCTAATTGTTTGAAGACTGGCACATGGAGAGAGCTGACTTGGTCATGGTCCATTAAGACATTCAAATCAATTTTTCTTTTACTCCTACATAAGCATATTATCTAGTTGGCCTCTACTTTGCTGATTGACTGGCAATTTTCCCTAGGAAATTATTTCTCTTTGCATTAATTTTTAGTGCATGATTTTACAGATTTTATTTTTTTCTGTACAATTGCAGATTGGCTTATTTCCTTTTTCAAATAGTAGAAAAAACATCTGAATTGATCTGTCTACTTTCCAAAGTATATCTATAAATATTTATAGATATTAAGATAGTTGTAAATATCTATAAATATTGCTGATACTTCATGATAAAAAGGAATCATCCTTAATGTTCACTGCATCAAAACATTTACAAAAACATATCATGTTTTCATTAATTATGAAAAAAGTCATGGGTAGCTTAACATTTAAAATATATTTAAGTAGACTGGTATGGATAAAAATTACTATTTTCAGTTGATATTTGATCAACTTCTGAATTTAGAAATTCTGAATGAAACATCTTGGAGGAAAGTGCAACAAATGCTTTCACCCAGGCTTCTAAAAAAGTTGTAATACTTTATGAACTTATTGAAAATAATTTAAGTCAAAACAGAACCAAAATAATACTTTAGTTTATCAATATATTTTAAAGTGATGAGACTATCAATAACTAGAGGCCCAATGCACAAAATTTTTGCACTGTGGCGCGGGGGGGGGGGGGGGTGGGGGGGGCGGTCCCTCAGCCCAGCCTGTCCCCTTTCACACTCTCACAGTCTGGAAGCCCTCAGAGGATGTCCTACTGATGGCTGGCCTCCCTCTGAGGGAGTTGACTGGGCTGCCCCCATCACCCCGCTGCTGCTGCTGCTGCTGCTCCTGCTGCCACTGCTGCTGCTGCCGCCACTGCTGGCCCACAGGCCCTCGCTTCTTAGCGCTGGCCCCGCCCCCCCCACTGGTGGGTGGGGGGAGATCTTGGGCCAGGCTGGCTGAGGTAGGGGCTGTGGGAGGTTGAGGCACAGCAGGTCGCACCCTGTCCAGACTCTGCAGAGGCATGGCACCAGGACCGGGAGTGGGGAGCAGAAGCAGAGCCTCCACCTCTGCTTCTGCTCCCTGCAGTGGTGGCCCTGCCTCTGCTCCCACTCCCACGGCAGCACTGCCTCCCTCTCCCACCGCTCCCCCCCCCCCACCCGGAGAAACAGCCCACTCCCACTCCCTCGGCCCAGCCTCCACTCCTGCTCCCACGGAGGTGCCGCCTCCTCTGCTCCCGCAGAGACACTGCCTCCTCCGCTCCTGCTCCAGAGGTGGTGGCCCCTCCTCGTCTCCCACATCAGTGCTTCTCCCGGGCTGCTGCTGGCCCTAGGCCCTTGCAGCCACTGTGGCTTTGTCCGGATGGACGTCCGGGAAGACGTCTGCTCTAATTAGCATATTACCCTTTTATTAGTTTAGATTATATCATTAAATGATACCTTGTGTTTGAAAAAAATATCATATAGATACAGTTAAATTATTTTCAAAATTCAGACCTTTGGAGTTATTTGTAAGAAAAGAGGAGAAATAGGTAATAATATTGCCTGGAACATTTTGGATAATAGATGAAGTAAATAATACTAGAAAGGAAATGTGGATATTGGCCATGTGTTAATAACAGACAATATAAATACAATATTTCAATTTCTGCTGAGTAAAATGGAATATCATCTGTATTTTAGAAGGCCCTAATAGGGTATGCACAGCACTGTTTTTTGTTTTATTATTTATTCAACAATTCTGGATGACTTGAGTTTTTATTACCATCTTTTAAAATGCTCTTGTGATAAAAAATGACTATGTTCCAAATATAGCTGTTGTATCATCTCCTGGGTTTTGTGCCATCTAAATACTTATTTTACATAAAAAATGAAATAGTTCCCCTTTTGATAGAAGTTTGTGCTATAGAGTTTGCAGGTCATTGTCCATTTATTTAAATCAAATTATCTATCTATCTATCTAACTATCTATCTATCTATCTATCATCTATCTCAGTCAATTAAATCCAGATCCAGCAAATATATTTACTAGGTTAGGTTTCTTAGTAAAACAGATAAAACTGATACAAATGATAATTTCTCTGCTTTCCTATTTATCTACTTAAAATTTCTTGCCAAATATATAGTTGTTAAGGTCTACTCTCAAAAACATGATGCTATACCAGTAGACTCAAACTTAAGTTAGAGTGGGCAGCATTAAGATCTAAGTTGAATGAACTTACCTTATTAGATTGTATATATCTCATTAGATCCCTCCAAAGTGCAGTTAATTAATTAATTAATGCAGTTAATATTTTGTACTTTATGGGAACTCCATGATTAAGTTCCCAGTTATTTATATGAATTAGTTTTGATTGCCATTCATACAAAACTGAATATTTTGGAGATTAAATAAATTCACATGTACCTGATGGTTCATCTTAGCAACTTCAACCAAAATTTATGTTAGCAATTTATTAGATTACTCCTTTTTACATCATTACTAACAAGTTACCAAAAACTTGAAGGACACTTACACTGGGTCATCATATACATTGTATCCCATGGGCTTTGCTTGCATCAGAAACATCCTTAAGACATTTTTCCTATATACAAAACAGCTTCATAAATTACATTCACTGAAATTTAAAAGAATTCAATATTCAGATAGTTTAATAATATATTACCATTAACTTATCAGACCTTCAACATATATTTTTAGTGAATTTGATGTTGTATACAAAGTATCACATGTTTCCCCCCCAAAAAAAAATAACCCTTTGTTGCAAAGGGATCATAATGCATGTCCTCTGAAATTACGTATTATAAATTCACAAAATGTAACAAATAATTTTGATAACAATCCTCACAATTTCATAATTGACTGATCAACATTAAACATAAAAAAATCGCCTTAGTGATAAATTTGTGTTTGACTTCGGCCTTCTATATTTCATTGCATACTTTCCTTTGACTGAAAATTTCTGACAAACAAAAATTATGGTGAAAATGACCTCTCAATTTTATTTATGAAACGAGTAGCAGACACAGCAGTAGGTCACAGGATGACATATGATTACTGTTCTCTAAAATAGGTACAGTATCATTCAGTGCAGTGAACCATGCTTGATGCGGAAGGCCCACATGCTCTTGGCTACACCAGGGACAGCATACACAGGTAGTAAATGGAAATTCGGCAGAACCATTTAACCACAAAAACATCACAGTTCCATCAGAAGTGTGCTTTTGTACATGGAGAATGCACAAAAATATATTTCTTTAAATTTTGCTTTATCTCTTGTGAAGACTCAACCTGAATTTTCTAATCATATATAATAATTTTCCATGTAAATAAATTATTTACTGTGGAATGGAAATATTTGCAAACTTTTATCCACTTTTCTTTTTTTTTCTCCTATCTCAAGAACTATTTATAGGTAACATGGTGCTATACAATTTTCATTTTAAAATTCAGTATTAATTTATTAAGACCTATATTATGGAATAAATGTACACAAAGTAAAAATTATAGAAATGTTGCCATATTAAAATAAACCTGATTCCATTTGTTATGCATTTTATAACTAAAAGCTGAACATTTCAACTAATATATACGGCAGAAAATAATATTAAATGCTACCGAATCACTTTAAATTCTTATTTATGACAAAAATTAAATGTAAACTTAACTCATGTTTTACTTGACATGAGATGTCCTTAGGTAAAGTTGTACCAAGTTAGCTCCATGATATACTGTTCAATATGTGAAATTTAAGTAAGTTTATAATATGAACAAAATTATTTATTTTCCACAATGGATTTTTTTAGGTTTTATAATTAAGCTCCAAACTGAAAAAAGAAAAAAAAGATTCTTTCTTATTGAATATTTTAACAGATTGTTGTTGATGACCATGACTATTTTCTCCCCTATCCATTAATTTTCACTGTAATTTTAGAGAAAGTCTATGCCAATCATAGCTATTTTTTAAAACATTAGATAGTAAAGCACTTATCACCAAAATGACCTTTCAATGCCAAAAGTCTATATACTAGTAACAAAAATATAGACAATAAGCTGAACAGCCAGGCAGTAGTCATGAATGGATAGAATAGCTTTTTTGAGGAATTTCTGATCACCATTTGTAGTTGAAGTTTGTCCCTTGTCTTTAGAACCTATGATCTAATTATCTATCTCATTTTTATGAACATTCATCCATACTGCCAATTTTATACTTTTCAGTATAAGATCAGGTTTGCTTGATGCAAGTAGAAGGGAATTACAATAAAACAAAATAGGCTATACCAGAAACAAAAGGGTGTGAAATGTAGGCACGGTGCTTTTGCTCATAGATGACCACACTGACACTAAGTACAGCAATTCACTTTAGCTATACATGTATCCCAGGGGTAACTCGCTGAAGCCAGATACCACATACTGATTACATAAATTGGACAGTGGGAAGGCAATCTCAAACACTTTTCAATCTTTGTTATTGTTACAGTGAATTTCTTCAAATATGTCAAAGTCTCTTTTTTTACTTTATCACCAATCTGCTTCAAATATTTGTCAATAAACTATTTGAGGTACATAAAAAGGGCAAAAACCACTGGAGGTTTGGGTTTGTTTGTTTGAACTCTCTTGAAATGAATATCACCTTGTTTTAGTATGAAAACTTTAATGAAAATTTGGGAATGTTAAATTACCTATTATTTTGAAAATAAAGAAAAATAAATTTGGCAAGTTAAGAATAACCAGTTTAGTAATCTGTTGAAACAACATGGTGTGCTGATTTTGGTTACATGTAATTACTATTTAATTCAACTGAGTCTTCACTGAGTGTATGTGTCCCTTACCTCAGGAAAACATTTATCTAGAATTAAATTTGTTGTCTTAGATGTATTATAACCTAACATTACTTGAACATCAAGAGAAAGTCATAGTATCCTTTGACAGATGATCTTTAAATGATCCACACAAAGAAATAATAGTATTCAATTTTTTATGTTTTGACTGTGCTATTTCTTCTGTTTGGGGGAGTTGTGCATATGTAAGTATGTGGAATGTTTGCCATATAAAATATGGAAATTATTTCAGGTGAAACAAAATAGCCAAGTTTTACTTCTGGTTAAGTGATATCTTATGACAATAGTGCATGATATAATTCATAGACTACCATATTCAGAACATTTCCGCCTCTGACCTTTGTCATTGAACATCCTGACAAGAAGTAGCCTTTTGTCAATGGCTAAAGATTAATTGCCGAGTTTATCTATGGAGGCCACATGTATAAAGCTTTAGATTGGGAAGTAAAGAAGTAAATCCAGTTGTCACCTAGGGGTTATTAATTCTAATCATGCGGAAATGATGTTTGTCCTCAGGAGATCAACAAATAACCCTGAGATGATAAGAGTCATTTTTGTGCTTTCTCTCTCAGCTCTTTCTTCTCACCTCAGGCATCTTATGTCTAAAACAGTAGAGTTTCTTCTAAACCCAAGAATTTTATCATGCTGCCTCACTGCAGTCTTCATTTAGCTATTGTTGAATATAATGACTATACGTCCAAATCTTTTTGTCCACAGTGCTGTTCATTTGCTGTGGTCTTCCATCATTTCTTACTTGGAATATGCAGCAACCCACTAGTCATCTTGTTTAACTTCAACCTATTTTCCAAACAACATCTCAGGTAGTCTTTTAAAATATAAATCTGATCAAGTTACTTTCCTGTTTACTGGTAAAAGTGCCTACTGGCATCTCAGAACCTTAGGGATGCAATCTAGAATTCATAACATGGTTTACAACATCCTTTATGATCAGAGCCATGTTTAAACCTACATCCTCACTCTTCACTCTTCTCTTCAATCTAAGCTCAAACAGTTGGTGAAAGCCCTCAACTTTCTATATTCTTACAACTTTGTTTCTTACCAAGTATATACTTATATGTTGCCTAGAAAATTTGCTTATGCCCATAATGTCACAGAACTCAGCCCAAACATCTTTTACTGTAGGATACCTTACTTCTAGCTTTATCTCTCCTTTTAGGAGGCCCATTATTCTTTTCTTAAAATATATTTTTATTGATTTCAGAAAGGAAGGGTGAAGGAGAGAGAAATAGAAACATCAATGATAAGAGAGAATCATTGATCAGCTGCCTCCTGCATGGCCCACACTGGGGATGGAGCTCACAACCCAGACATGTGCGCTGACCTGGAATCAAACTGCCACCTCCTGGTTCGTAGGTTGACATTCAACCACTGAGTAACTCTGGCCAGGCTAGCAGACCCACTATCTACTCAAAAGCCTGCTTTTCTCTTCTTTATTGAGATATAATTGACATATAACATTGTGTATATTTAATTTGTATATTAATGTGTTTATTGATATATTTATACATTGCATACATGATTATTACCTTAGCATTAGGTGACAGTATCATGTCATAATTATATATTTTTTATTTATGGTGAGAACATTTTACATCTACTCTCTTGGCAATTTTACATATATAATACAGTATTATGAACTATAACCACATTCAAAACTTCTTAAGAGCAAGGATCATTTTTCACTTCTCAGTAATGTAGTAAGTATTTCAGTGGAAAAGCTGAGAAGAAATTAAAAGGCAGAGTCACGAAATGGGTGGGGAAAACATTGTTTCCTTTCCTAGTGGAGAAATCTTATGAACTCTGGCAAGAGGACGATGGCCACATTGCAAAATCTAACAATCGCGTGAGGAGAAAACAACAACAAACACACACACATCAGATTGGCTAATTGTGAACTCCTGCTTTATCACAAAATACATGGATATCAGTCAAATATCAGTTGGAAAAAATGCAGATGAAAAGTAATTGCTGAACAATGTTGAAAGCATTTGGAAGCACAAAGCAGAGACATCGTCTGATACATACAGATCATAACAATTGTTGACATTTTTCCTTGCATGGCAATTGAGACCACAGGCTAATATTCATTTCTAGAGTCCACAGGATACAAATAAATTTTTTCAAAATGTGTTTCTTCAAAAAGACACATTAGAGACATGATATTCTTTGCTATATTTCTTGCTCATGATATAGGCAATAAGTGATTTTACAGTGCTAAGCCCTAACTGTGTGCAATCGTGGTGTGAGGATGAGGTGGGCCACTAGTACCAGAATAACTGATTGAGGGCCACTCTCTACTGGTATAACTGTGCCAAACATCTCTGAGTCTTTTCCTATTGCTCCAGGAAGCAGTAGGAATCACCTGACATTAGCAGTAAAGATAGAAGCTACTTGCTATTGCCAAAAAGACTAGTTGCATTCTATTTGACATAAATATATATGTTATATATGAAAGTATATTCTTATCTGAGTATCTTAGAGTATGTTAATATCAGTGTGCATTTTTGACCTATTGAATTATTAATGTGAGATTTTATGTTAATTATGTCAGCAAATATTTTTTTAAAAACTTGCAGTGGACAAGGGGCTCCAATGGGAAATATGTTTATACTAAAAAACATAGCTCTTGACTTTTGATTTTCACAAGAAACTATAATAGGAAGAAAAAATGTTTCTATCACAAATAACTGATTATAAACTGTGGTACAGTGAGAATTGACTTAGGTCCTCTGAATCCTAACCTGAAAGTATTTTAATTCAAATTCTTTCTACCATGTAGCAAGTTTTCACACAAGATTTATTAAAATTCTTTGGAATGCTAATATTTATAATATAATATGACCAACAGGTATATTGATGGTCCATGATTAGATATCAAATTCCTGTGTTAGCTGACAAACAAATGTTTCACTAAAGGGGGAAATTTTTCAATATATATTATTTAGTTGTACTAAGAAATTGCTATGTGCTATGTTCTTCTGAAGATGCTATGCTAATGTAATCACATTTTATCTTAAAATTATACTTAAGTAACTATATTATAGAGTTTTAATTTAACCCAAGACAATGTCTGTAACAGAAAAGCTAGGTTATATAATTCAAAGCAATATTATTTTAATATACTCAATGCAGTTCACATCTTAAAATCTAACACTATCGACAAGCACCAGTTTACTTAGAGATAACACTGAAATACATTAGTTACAAATTTACTAAAATATTTTACAAATTAACAGGCCTCTCTATTCAGGCTTATTATTTCACAATAACTAAATAACAATGAATCAAACATTGGTTCCATGCTTGAATGCAGCACTTGAAGTCTGTTAAACTTTATGGATTCAAAGCATAAGCCCCATGGGCTGCTTATCAGAGATGAGATTTAACAGACCTGTGTATCCTCCCCTCATTTGTCATGCTGTCACTGGCTTGAAGCCTCTGGAAAGCAACTTTCATAGAAAAAAAAATACCACTGTCTCTCCAAGCCTAATGGGAAATATAGAAAAAGTAACAAAAATAATTCTTTTTTATAGTCTTTAACTCATCCTATATAATAAAACCCTAATATGCAGCAGAACGACTGGTTGCTGATACACACTGACCACCAGGGGGCAGACACTCAACACAGGAGCTGCCCCCTGGTGGTCAGTGCACTCCCACAAGGGGGAGTGCGGCTCAGCCAGAAGCTGGGCTCAAGGCTGGTGAGCTCAGTGGCAGTGGCGGGAGCCTCTCCTACCTCTGCAGCAGTGCTAAGGAGCAGCAAGTCAAGTGGTAAGGAGCAGCAAGCAGGCAGGCAGTAAGGAGTGAGGGATCCCAGACTGCGAAAGGGTGTGGGGCAGGCTGAGACCCGCCCCCCGCCCCCCCATGCATGAATTTCATGCACCAGGCCTCTGGTATCTGAATAAAAATGTAAAGCTGAGGTGCACGAAGATGTGAGTGAATATTCACTTTTTAAATCTACATGGTTTTCTCTTTGTATCCACAGATAATCAAATTGCTTTATAAATTTGTTCTTAAAAGCACTGCTTGAAAATTAATGTTGCTTTATTTAATTAAATATCTTCTGACATTAAAGGCTATGTATTCTCATTTCAGAATTTAAAATTTTCAGAATAAAAATTATTTTTCATTTCTTTGAATAAAAATTACTATTTAAATTAGTGTTTCTCATTTTAATTGTTGAAACTTAAAGTTGAATGAAGCTGAAATTCCTTGACCAAAGTTATTAATATCATAGAGATATAATAACAAGTATCAAGGCAGGCAAAAAACTCTACAGAGTTTTAAATTCTTTTTTTATGGAATAAAATAGCTTTAATTAGAATATACAAACTTCACACAATCTCTAAAAGTACATAGGAAATATATCATTGGAACACTTTAAGTTAAAGGTCATAAACAGTGATAAAAAAAACGTATGGGCATGGCTAAGTGAAAAAATATATTTTTATAATAAAGACAAATTCTCCATAAAAGACAATGATACCAAAAGCCCATGGTAACACAAAAAATGAGCTAATGATATCCTAGATTATTTAGTTTTCTAAGGTAGATATTAGAGTGAAACTAATTTTCAAATTCATTGGTAGAAAATGAGATAACCATTATTATTTATCTATGTATCTAAAAGTGCTAGGAGATACTGAGTTTATGTTTTTACCACTAATCAATTCACTATTTATTAGCTCCACATAAAATTTTATAAGAAATGATGTGGAATCAATCCTTTTTTTTTTTTTTGCTTTGCAATTTTATGCAGTAAGAACTAATTTATATTAAAATAGCCAAAAAGCAACATTCTTGGTCTTTCTCAACACAGAGAAAGAACAATAATTAGTAATCTATTTCATATATAAGTTCTGCGTTGTTTGAGATCTTTATTGGAAGTAAAATTATAATATATAAAATTATGTTAATCGTATATAATATATTACCAGGAGGGTATAGTTCTTTAATGTTTTTTTTTCCTTTTTATTGAATTTATTGGGGTGACACTGGTTAATAAAATTATACAAGATTCAGATGCACAGTTCTTCAGTACCTCATCTGTACACTGTTTTGTGTGTTCACCATCCCAAGTCAAGTCTCCATCCATCACCACTTATCCCCTGTATGCCCTTCTCCACCTCCTCCCACCCGCTGCAATGACTACACTTTTGCTCTTGTCCATGAGTTTTTTCTTTCTTTCTTTTTCTTTTTTGCCTAATCTCCCCTCAGAGAGAAATTATATGAAATTATAAACCTGTTGCTTTGTATTTATGTGGCATTATATACATTTATTATCTGTGACAATACTGTATTGAAAATGTGATCAAAGAGTATAATTTTTAAAAGATGGTGTTTTAGAAGTGGGACTTTTGTTATGACAAGTCTAGACATGACTGAAATGATCCTCACATGCTGTGGAATAAGCACAGTTAGAGTTTTTTCACATATAAAACCCACTCCATGACAACAAATAAATGGAGGTGTCCAAACTCATTTCTATCACATTCAGTAATGACCTTGAGTGCATGCAAATGTGAGATTTTCTCCATGGGGCTCTGTGACAACTCTAAGATTCAACTGTGAAATTAGAGTAGCTTGTACCTAAAGTGGAATTTCACACATACTGAGCGAGCAGTATGTTTCTTTAGTTTTGGTGGTTAAAAAAATAAAGCAGAGATTTGTATTTCCATATGTTTATGTGAGCCATATCGTCAGAAGTAACAAATGCTCAATATATGTGTTTAAATCCCAAATCAGTTATTATGTCCTAATAACTATGTATGGACTGAAGTAGTAATAAATACCTGAGCCCTTAGGGAATTGCAGTGTGAAAGATATATATATATATATATATATATATATATATATATATATATATATATATTCTGTTATATTATATAACACTGCTCCATATTCTTGAGATTTAACTCTTCCAGGCAGGAACTGAAGTCTAACAAACAGAAATAATCTCCCTCTTATTCCCTCTATAAACTTCCAACTATCTGCCAATGCCAAGCTAATGATTGGGTAACTTTAACTATTGGGAAATAATTTTTATTGGTTCAGAGAATTCAATTAGGAATCAGCATAGGAGTGTTTCACTTGGTTCTACTTTACATATTTGAAATGCATGCATACTTTTCTGTTTCTTAAATTTGTGACTTTACCATTCTGTAAGAGAATTGAGGTGGCTTCTATAAAACTCTGTGTCATAATAGTTCTTTTTTGTGTCCACATTCAATTTAAAATGATAAAATGTATTAGAACTACTCTCAGAGTAAGGAGATGAATGCTTTTATTGCACAAGTAATAGGAAGGAAAAATCCCTACCTTAATCTACATGAATGCTGCATTGATGTTGCACATGAAACTGAAAATATCTTAAATAAAATAAGAAAATATTTGCATATTTTTGCATCCTTATCATGTTAATTTTCACAATGAATATTCATGAAACAGTATGTATTGCTGTTCAAGCATAATTGTCTGGAGTCTAGTGTATGTATGTGTATGGGATTCTTGTTCTGCAGAACATGTTTTGAGCAATGCTGTCTAATAACTTTTATTGCAGCAGGTTGCCTTTGAAGTCAGAGTACAGTTTTAAGATGAAAGAAAGCTCTTTATCACCACTCTCTTAGTCTATGGAGTGATCATAGGACATGGGATAAAGAGATCCTCCATTATCCGTATATTGCAGTCTTAAAGTAACATGAGTGCAAAAATAAGACAAAAAAATTCCTGAGTTCTTTCAATGTATTCACCTATAATATGGAGTGATTCCATCTTATGTGCCTGAAGAGAGAAGCTTGAGGAAATCATCCTTTGAAAGGTCTTATTCCTAGTTCACATATAATTCTACATTTATTTTGTCCCATAGGTGACATGATGTTGAAGTTTAGTTCTGGTAGTTAAAAAAATAAAGCAGAGATTTGTATTTCCAAGGATGTCATAGTGACCAGGAACTGGCTGTTCTGCCCATAGCTTGGTACCACAAGAATGGGGGCATACATTTTGTATAGCTAAGAGCTTTGCTTTGCCTAAATTATGTTTTTATTTTTTTTATTTTACTTTTTAAATGTATTTTTATTGATTTCAGAGAGGAAGGGAGAGGGAGAGAGAGAGAAACATCAATGATGAGAGAGAATCATTGAACGGCTGCCTCCTGCACGCCCCCTACTGGGGATGGAGCCTACAACCTGGGCATGTGCCCTTGACTGGAATCAAACTTGGGACCCTTCAGTCCTCAGGTGGACACTATCCACTGAGGCAAACCAGGTAGGGCTAATGCTTTTATTTTTACATAACTTATAATAGTATGCTAGTAAGCCCAAGAATAGCCTTTACTCTTTAATTACAAAGTGAATCCACTTCTTATTAAGTGAATTTCCTTTTTGCCACCTTATCTCCAAATTTCAGTTCCTGGATACAAGTTACTTGTATACTGTCAACCTATTTGGAAAGATTTTCTTGTGTTACATTAATTCTTATTCCAAAAGTCATTGTTTTAAAGTGAGGTAATTGTTCCTTTCTTTCTTTATCGATAATGGGAACTATTTATCCCGAATATTTCAGCATTGTTTAAGAAACTATTTAAACTTTCTAAACATAACCTAAGTCATAATATTAGGAATAAGGTGGTTTCCACTCACTAAATTAAAAAAAAAAAACAACAACCATCTGTTTATAAGGTGTGGACTCAACTTGGCTATTGAAAGGAAGTTGTTTTGTGTTCTGAATGGCATCATATGGTTTTCCTGGATCCATTAACTAAAGTGCTTATCAATCACTTCAGATTGTGGGCGAGCTCTGTAAAAGCCATGCTTAGTATTCACTTTGACTTAATAACCCTGCTGATTCAGAGACCAGTGGCTTTTCAGTGAGTTAGGTCACCATTAAAAGGATGTTAGTGTTAACGGAGGACTGAGGAATAGTACTTATTATACATAAAAGGCAAGGAGGAAAAATGCTCCCACTTCTTAACTTTGAGATCCTGTATTTATAAAGATAAAGAATGAGGAAACTAAAGAAGTTGCATGTTTCCTGGGGAACTATTTCCCAGCTCTCCACGGTATGGGTGGATGTGTTTTGAAAGTGTTTTCATTTCATACCGTTCTCTCATTTATATATGTCTTATTGTGTGTGCATCATACATCATCCATCAGATTTCAAAAAATTATATACGACAGATCGCAGGCTTCTTGATGGCAATATGATTGGTCTATTACACCCCCACTTTTAATGTCTCATGTATAAATGGTGCTCAGTAAATGTTCAATGAATTCACGAATTTAATACTAGTAAAATTACTCTGCTCAAAATTACTTTGATTGAAATATTGATTTCTTTGCCCCTGAAACATTTATTTTGATAGAACCTGATTGTTTTTACAGGATCTCTCAGCCGATGCAAGAACTAATCCTTTCTTAAGCAAACTACCCCTTGTGAAATATACCATTGTTATTTTAATGAGGATAGCATTGAATCTATAGATTGCTTTCAGTAGATGGACATTTTAATGATGTTGATTCTACCAATCCATGAACAGGGTATATTCTTCCATTTGTCTCCCTATATATCTTTTTATTATAAGGTACTGTAGTTTTCTGAGTATAGGTCTTTTTACCTCCTTAATTAAGTTTACTCCTAGGTATCTTAATTTTTTTGCTGCAATGGTAAATGGGATTTTTTTTAAGTTTCTCTTCCTGTGAGTTCATTATATTGTATAAAAAGCAATAGATTTCTGGGTGTTAATTTTGTATCCTGCTTAATTACAGAATTTATTTATTAAGTTTAGTAGTTTTTTGATGGATTCTTAGGGCTTTCTATGTACAATATCATGTCATCTGCAAATAATGACAATTTTACCTCTTCTTTTCCAATTTGGATGCTTTTTATTTCTTCTTCTTGTCTGATCGCTATGGCTAGCACTTCCAGGACTATGTCGAACAGGAGTGGTGAGAGTGGGCATCACTGTCTTGTTCCTGTTCTTAGAGGAAATGGATTTAGTTTTTCCCATTGAGTATGATGTTGGCTGTCAGTTTGTCATATAAGGCTTTTATTATGTTGAGGTATGAATCCTCTATTCCCACTTTGCTGAGAGGTTTTGTCAAGAAAGGGTGTTGGATTTTGTCAAATGCTTTTTCTGCATCAATTGATATGATTATGTGATTTTTGTCTCTCAGTTTGTTTATGTGATGTATCATGTTTATTGATTTGTGGATATTATTCCATCCTTGCATCCACAGAATAAATCCCACTTGCTCATGGTGTATGACCTTTCTAATGTAATGCTGGATCCGATTAGCTAGAATTTTGTTGAGGATTTTAGCATCCATGTTCATCAGGGATATTGGCCTGTAATTTTCTCTCTGTGTAGTGTTTTTATCTGGTTTGGGGATTAGGGTAATGCTGGCTTCATAGAAAGAGGATGCAAGTGTGCCTTCTTCTTAAACTTTTTGGAATAGTCTGAGGAGGATAGGTTTTAGTTCTTCTTTGAATGTTTGGCAAAATTCCCCTGTGAAGCTGTCTGGATCAGGGCTTTTATTTGCTAAAAGGTTTTTTTTTTTTTCTGATTCAATATCATTAATAGTTACCAGCTGATTCAGGTGTTTTTTTTCCTTCCTAATTGAGTTTTGGAAGGTTGTATATTTCTAGGAATATGTCCATTTCGTCGAGGTTGCCCAGTTTATTGGAGTAGTGTTGTTCGTAGTATTTTTTACAATTCTTTGCATGTCTGTATGGTCGGTAGTTACTTCATCTCTTTGATTTCTTTTCTTTTTTAAAAAAGAAATATATATATTTTATTGATTTTTTACAGAGAGGAAGGAAGAGGGATAGAGAGTTAGAAACATCAATGAGAGAGAAACATCGATCAGTTGCCTCCTGCACACCCCCCACTGGGGATGTGCCCGCAACCAAGGTACATGCCCTTGACTGGAATTGAACCTGGGACTCTTCAGTCCGCAGGCCGACACTCTATCTGCTGAGCCAAACCAATCAGGACATCTCTTTGATTTCTGATTTTGTTTATTTGTGTCCTCTCTCTTTGTTTCTTGGTGAGCCTGGCTAGAGGTTCATCAACCTTGCTTATCCTTTCAAAGAACCAGATCTTGGTTTTATTAATCTTTAGTTTTTTGGGGTTTTTTTGTCTCTTTGTTTGTTTGTTTTTTTGTTTGTTTTTTTTTCTCTTCTAGTCTTTATTATTTCCTTCCTCTGCTTACTCTGGGTTTTTCTTATTCTCTTTCTAATTCTTTAAGTTGTATGGTTAGATGATTTATTACCATTTTTTTCCTGTTTTTTGAGCTATGAACTTCCCTCTCAGGACTGCTTTCACAGTGTCCCATAGATTTTGGATTGTTGTGTTTTCATTGTCATTTGTTTTCAAGATGCTTTTTATTTCTTCTTTGATCTCTTTGATAACCCAATCATTGTTTAATAGCATACTATTTAGCCTCTAAGTGCTTGATTTTTTCATTGTTTTTATTGTAATTGATTTCTAATTTTATGCCACTGTGATCTGAGAAGAAGTTTGATATGAGTTTTGTCTTCCTGAATTTGAGGACCCATGGCAACTCTTTAACACTTGCTCTAAGATGAGTATTCACACTTCATGTGGCTTAGAGACCCATAGCACATTGCCTGTCTTCATTCTTATAACTGCTCAGCCCAGCAATTGTTAAAGAACTTTAATGAAAGGAAAATAGATGAACAACAACAAAAATAGATCAGTGGTAGACCCGACAACTGAGTCTCACTTTCAGCATGACAGGCAAATGTCTTTCTTCTTGAGTGAGAAATCTATCTGCTACTATCTCCTCCTGAGCACTTTTCTCTAAGATGATTTGTTGGACAACTTTGGGCATTTTGCTAGTTATTCAACTAAGAGTGGCAATGAGTATTTGAAACTGTTCCCATGTACACCCTAAACCCGAGATGGGGCAGCCTCACCCTTACGTCCTCAACATTGATGGATTCACCATACTTTTTCCCCTAGAAATCTCCATCACACTGTGAAAGCACATGCAAAGAAATATGTTGAACCATGGGGAATTTATTTTCCTGAACTTTAGGTATTAGTCCTCCATACTGAATTTCACCTACATTAAAACAGCTGTGCATCCTGGACATTCCATATTCATTTAAAGCATTAGTTTTGGGAAGAGAGCAAAAAGACAAATTCTGGTTTCCTTGCACCCCACCATCCTCAAATGGACTTTTTTCCTAGAAGTCTTATTAAGATCATGGAGTATTCCAGGATCCTCCAAAGCCATTAAGGATTATATGATATCTTCAATATGCGCCATCCTCTCTATACCCAGGTCTGCAGAAATACCACATACTTTTCCTCATCTAAATATCATATTTAACTTAGCACGAGCTTAAAAATAGCACAGTAAAGAAAAAGATCTCCGCAATCTGGCTACATTATCTCTACCTGGAAAATTCCTAACACTTTGTAATTTCACTTTCACTTTTACTTTACATTTGCAAGGTAAAATTAAAAATAACTACATCAGAATTAAAAGAAATTAAATATGAGAATCTGTAGAAGAATCTAGATTGAGGCTCAATAAACTTAGTTTTTATTTTCCTCCGCATGTTTGTATAAACTCTGCGAAGTCCTCTATATGCAGTCCAAATTTTATCACTGCTTGTTCACAGCTTTTTGAAAATACATTAGTGTCTTCCATCATTAACTGCTTGTGTTTCTTACCTTAAATTCTAACTAAACACCTTTAGTGTTAGTCATAATCAATTTAGTATTTTCTGCCTTACGTAATAAAATCTTGCCAAGGTTACAGTTAGTTCAATTATTTTCCTTTAGGAATCAGCACTTTCCTGTTTTAATTGCCCTTGATAAGTATTTCCAAACACAATCGTTCTAAATAGAGCATAACCTGTTCACCCTGATCAAGGCCACCACTAAATGACCTGCTACAGTGATCTGCTACCGATAAGAGTGGGCAGCCTGCTGAGTGGACATGTTCTGTAATGCTTGTCTTCGGACTTCCTTTCAGAGAAAAGTTCCCAAATATCAGCAAGATTTTTAGTCATCTTTTCCTTCCTGAGAAAAGTGTGGTGTGCCCTGTGCAGCCACAAAATTCCTGTTCTGTATCTATAAATTATATAAATGTTAAAAATAATAACCACCCATTGAATTCTACAAAGCATGGGGCTTAAAATTCATTAAGACAGTCCCCAAGATAAACCTCCGTTTCACGTATGAAGACATTTGCTCAGGAAGATTCAGTGACACCCAGTCACACAGCTGGTAAATGGCTGAGCTGGGACTGAAGCCAGTGCCTCTGGGCTCTGGAGCCATAATCCCTCCCTGGTGTCTCGTGGCCTCTTCTGCTCAGGGCAGCAAGAGTGGCCTCGCTGAGGTGCAGGGACTAAGCCATCTGCCTCCTCCCTCCCAGTCCAAGGGGTTAATCTTTGTCACTCACTCTTTTCTTCTCAGGTGGGAGAGCCTGCAGTCCAGACCAATCCATGCTAATCATTCCAGCACCAAGAGAGCGGTCCTTCCCCCCTCCATTTTCAGTTTCTTTTTCTTTACTATGTGTCACATATCACTTCTCTCATTCTTTTCCACTTTCACAAAAAAAAAATGCTTAGTTTAAAAGTATCTACTAACAAAAGTAGATTTCCTTTTGCCTAGTGAACAAGCTCTCACAGTTTACTGGATGTAATTTTATTATTTTAAAACCTTTTTCTTTTATTGCCATGATTGCTGAGGCTGAGGGCGTAGGAGCTGCTGCATCATTACTTTTTTCTTTTTAAGAGGAGATGGAAGAGAAGTTACTTTTAATTCTGGGGTCAATTTAAAATTCTGAGATCCAGAACGTTGTTACTGTTTTTTTTTTAATTCATAAGCCTATTATTCACTTATTAACTCACTCAGTAAATATTGGTTATTATATTCCAGACATTGGGGAAAAGCTGAGGACAAGGCAGAGGAGTAGATTGTTCTCATGGAATTTACATGCTGTGAGAGAAATAGACAAAAACTCCGTAAGCCATTGTACAAGCTAGCTAGTTTTAGATATCGGTAAGTTCCATAAAGAAACCAAATCTGGCCCTAACCAGTTTGGCTCAGTGGATAGAGCATCGGCCTGCAGACTGAAGGGTCCTGGGTTTGATTCCAATCAAGGGCACAAGCCCAGGTTGCGGGCTCAATCCCCAGGGTGGAGCGTGCAGGAGGCAGCTGATCAATGATTCTCTCTCGTTATTGATGTTTTTTTTTCTCTCTCTCCCTCTCCCTTCTCTGTAATAAATACAAGTATATATATAAAAAGAAACCAAATCTGTACAGTATTGTATGAAAGAGGCTGGAGGATGCTGGGAGTCAGCAAGTCTTACAGGGGAGGCTGTTTTGGTAGAGAACCAAATAAATGAAGAGGAAGGACCATTCAAACACAGGCCTGGGGATGTTCAGGAATCAAAGACAGGCCAATAAGGGGCTGGAATCTACTAACAAAAAGTGAGAGTAATGCATGAAGAGAAAGTTGGGGTCCAAATCTTAATGGAGTACCATTGACTGAATTGTGCCCACCTCAAATTCATATGTTGAAACCCTAACCCACAATAGAATAGTGTTTGGAAAGGAAGTCTTCGGGTTCTAATTCAGTTCGGATGAGGTCATTGGGGTGGAGCCCTCATGATGGGCTTATAAGAGAAGAGTAAATATCAGAGCCCTTTCTCTCTACATGAGGACACAGTGAGAAGGTGGACATCTGCAAGCAAAGAAGAGGTCTATCCCCAAGTATGTTGGCAGCCTGATCTTGGACTTCCAGCTTCTGGAATTGTGAAAAATAAATTTCTATTGATTAGGCCACCCAGTCTATAGAACCGCAAGACAAGGGCCTTAGATATTATAATAATGTCATTTGTATTTTATTAAAAGTAGCAAAGAAGGCAGTGAATAGATTCTCCCTGAAAAGCTACAGACTTAATAACCTGCATAGGGGAACCATAGATGGAGACACAGACAAATCTAAGACACAGACAAATCTAAGATTGAATCTCTACATTTTCAATCAAAGTTCAATAGCACATATCATCATTGTGCTATTATTATTATTCTCAGATACTTGCTGGAAAAGTGGTTTAGTCTTTTTCATAAAAATGCATCACTGTATTTGTTAAACTAAAGCAATATTACTTAGTGCTTAATTTACATTGCAAATTAAAAACTATTCCAAGAGATATAATAATTGCAGAATATGAAAATGAACACTTTTGGAAATTTAGCATTATGCCATGAGTCCTCTAAATCAAGTATGCCACTCACAGTTTAGATTGAATTTTCTGTTCCTTAGTAATCAACCCCATGGAATTGTGAGAAAGTCGTGTCATTAGGTACATAAAAATAAAATAATTTAGTGGATACCTAGGCATTGTTTTGATTGTGAAAAAAATATGTAAGTATTTTTAAGTTCATGTGTGCTAGGAAAAAAATCATCATTGAATATAATTTTCATAGTTATAACTTTTTATTAGTGCATTAAGCTTTATGAGTTCTCCTATTTCAAATCTAAAGCCTTATCTCTAACTACCAACTGGACATGTTTAGGTTATTTTCCCATTTTTACCTCATTCTCGGTATCTATAATTTAGAATCTTTTTTTTCATTTATTTTCTTCTTCCTCCATCCCCCAAAGCTAGGGTAGCATTAGGGTATTCAAAAACCAGACAAATATTCATTGATTCCTATCTCAAATATAAAGTACTCATGAAATCAGGTTAAAGTTACATGATAAGGAGACTTGGAAGAAAAATACTAACAACAAGGGAAAAGGTAAGAAGGCATCTATTCGATGCCTAATAGGTGCAGGCCATGTATTTGTCGAGAAATAGCAAAAGGCATTTCCATGCAGACTGCTTCAGTGACTGAGAAGGTAGTTACAGATTGGGAGAGTATATGTATATGACTTTTAGGATCTGAGACTTTTATTTGGTGAATGCTTCTCCCCATCCATCACTTTTTTTTTCAGTTATCACTGAGGTACCAATAAGCTAAGTTTACACAAGCAATTTCTATGGGATTTTGTAGTTGTTGTTTTTTTAAATTTCTGTTCACATGCTGCTTATTGAGTAATACTTTCCTTATCCATTTCTACAGAGATGCTATTTAGATATCTATGTAAGGCAGGAAATGATTAAGTATCAATTTCTAATAAATTATTATTAAACAGCTTTTAGTATTAGAAAATGCATTAACATGTATGATATCATTACTTTTGAGTTTCCTTTGTGTTTCAGAAAAGGCCTGTTAAGTAAATTGGACAGATATTATATCATTTTACAGGTAAAAAGAAACATAAATGTCATGCTAATTAACAGTATGAAGCCCAAGAATAAGTAATTAGAACATGATTCCCTCCTCAATGTTTATTCTGTACCTTGATGTGATTGGTTATCTAGATGAATGTTTTCTGATCAGTAAAATGTAATTTGCAGTATTCAAGAGATGAGCATTTTAGGTTAATATTTCCAAAAACTGGGAAAGTATATTTTATCAAAAAATACAAAAATTTAGAAAGCATATAGCCTATAATTTCTATCTAACATCAAGCAATGTATTGTATTTCAAAATTTTCCCGGGACAGGTACTAAAGGTTTGTGAATATGCACATCTCCGAACTTTTATTATCTGCAATGTCATTCAAAAGTAAAATACTTTGTTACTTTAAACACCTCATCTAATTAATTAGTTTCAAATCAATTTTGAAATCATATTAATTCAGATGGATATGCTAAAAATGGTCTAAAGTTTAATAATTATTACCTATGGATTGAGTATTCAAATTATTAGTGTAAATATTAAGACTTAATAAAGACTGCACTATCTAAATGACTAAACACATAAAAATAAAAAGTTATAGATTAAACCACAAAACAAGACACAAAATAGTCATCCAGGAAAATATATAGTATTCATTTAGGTAAAGGGTTCTGAAAGAGAATATGATAAAACATTACTTTATTCTTCATCACTTAAAAGTAGACTTTAAATAGGTTAAAAAAGTTTTTAGATAAATGTGAAAATCTTTGCTTTACTCTGTGAATTACTAATATTGCTTATATTTCAGTCTTCAGTTGGTAAGCCTAATACTGAGAACCCAGCTGAATACTGTGCCATGCTTATTTATTCTTCAATGCAGTCTTTCATCCAGGTGTCATTTATAGAGCGAAATTCCCAAGCTTTCTGGAATTGTTTCTTGTTCTTTTAGTCTACAGATTTTTGCTTATCCCTGCTTCCATGATGCTTAAGAGGCAAGACAACAGACATACAGAAGGAATAGGTCATGAAATTGAAAAATACACCAACACATTTGCATACACGTGACTACCTGGAATCCTAGAGTCTATTTCCACAAATGCATTTAGAAAATCTCATGAGGACACCAAAGGAACAGAATAGAAACTAGATGAGTTCTCTCTTTGAATCATGAGTTGTTTACAGTGAAGGATTTCATAAGTCAGAGCTGAACAAAGCTAATAAAAAGGCTTGCTTCTGTTGGGGGACAAAATATATATGTGTGGTTTTGTATGGATTAAGTTCAGATTTATTATTCTGAACTATTCACCCAGCATTAATCATAAATCAATTTAGTGACAACTTTAAAATATGAGAAAATTTTGTATGCAGCTCAAATAATCCATTTAACAGGTTAAATCAATGGTTTTGCTCTGTGCTTTCTTTCAATTGGGTTCTCCAGTGAGGCACTTTCTCTGTGCCAATTTTATTCTCCCAGGCATTCAAGGGCAGTGGGTACTCCACATTAATTTGATGCCCCTGTGTCAGGGAAGGAAAATCAACTTGAAAGGAGGGGCATGTCTAGTTTCATGTCATATTTTATGCAGAACAAGAACAATGGCAATTCCTGAGAATAAAATTAAAGCCTTGAAAAATAGCTCCCTTTAGGATTGTTTAGTTGTTACATTGGTCTATTTTTCCCCTAGAAAAATATTTCCCAGAGTGATTCCAAGCATTCTCTAGTTTATAATTATTTGGGAAGATGACAGCTAATGAACAGCTTCTCTGACTCCTGCAAGTGGGATGAGAAAATGCTTTTCAAGCAAGTCAGACACATTACTCAGCTCATTGTATGAAATAAATACACAGAGGTTGGCATTTTAATGGAAGAAATATCAAAAACTCTCTAATTCCATTTTACATCATTCTCATTTGCAATCTATTATGAATTGTCATACTCTATAATGCAGCATGTTCCTTGAAATCCCATTAGGTTTAAATTATTTTATTTATTAAAGTATATTGATACCAGAGGCTTGGTGCACAAAATTCGTGCATGGGTAGGGTCTCTAGGCCTGGCCAGTGATCAGAGCCTTTAGATGGCCTTCGGGCTGCCTGCTGGGGCCTTCCTTCATTCTGTGCCGCCCCCTGGTGGTCAGTGCACATCATAGGGGGCGATAGAACTCCCACTATGTCTCCCCATCCAACTCCTGCAAGTACACTTTGCATATTAGCTTTATATATATATATATATATAGATATTTAAGGAAAATATAGGGTGATGATTTGACAGGTAGTACTATCTAAACTCTTGCACCTGCCTGTCTTCTGTAAAATAAAGCAGAGATAAAGAGACAGCTATAGGACTAGAACGATGTCTGAATCTTGGCTCATCAGTGGATTAGTTGAGTGATTAACAAGCCAATTACTTTAAATCTCAGTTACCTCACTCATTCAATGCAAGTAATAGAGGTTTTGTGAAGATTCAATGAGACATTCCATTTAATTGAGAAGTATCTTAATTTTATTATCATGCATTATTGCTACTAATGTTGTTTATTTCTGAAACAGGAACTCACTGCAAACCTCCAAATATATGCTACATGTTGAAGACGTGGGCAACTTTAAAATAATTTTTGTTAATATTAATTAGCTCAAGTTAGCTTAGAAATCATGTTTTAAAATTTCAGTGTTTTCTAATGCATTTCTGATGAGAAGCTTTATTCACAAAGTTACAGAGAGACTTGTTCTTGCTTAATTTTGTAACCTAAAAAAGCAGATTAGAAATATGTGACAGTACATTTGCCATGAAAATGAATAAATACTTCAAGTTTGGGTATATTTAAAACTTCAAAATTATGTAAATTTGTGAGCAAATATAATAGTACACACTCATACACTGAAGCAGAACATTTGAATCTGTGACTTTAGACACTTCAATAGTAAATCCCATTAATTGCTACTAACAGTGCCTTAGAGATGAAAAATCATTGTATTTTCAGATTTGGCCTGATGGCTGTGGAAAAATATTATTCCTTACCAGTGGATGATCTAATTTAACTTTCCTTAAAATAATACTATATGTCTCTCTTGAAACTGAGAGGTAATTAATATGCTCTCATCCTTACCACCACCACCATTCCCAAATAAATCATCTTCTGAATTCCTACTCTGCTCTGCCAAAGACAACACTGGATAGGAAATCATGTTAATATAGTGTCAAAGCATTGGTTGTAGTGGGTAATTTCAATCAAAATCAAGTAGGAGAAACAAGGTCAAATCAGTTGGTTGAACTGACCTGTCACTTCACTTAAATTACAAGAGCAGTTCAATAACCCTATGAACCAAATAGTGAAGTGTAGGTCAATCTGCATGGATTAAAATTATTAGAATTTGTACCTGATGTAACTTTTAGAATTAGTATAATATCCAAACATGTACTTTGATTTAAAGTGAGACAAATACATATATGGTTATCTATGTATTTTTATAGTCAATATAAAGTTGGTACTGTTTCAGTCTTTTATTTTAGCAATGATATTTAGATGAAAAATAATAACATTTATCAGAAATTTACTTAAATAAGGGTATATTTCATCCCTTACATGTAAAGGATAAATGTAGTAGAAAAATGTGATATATATTATATGCAAATGTATTAAATACTGTATTATTAAAGATTTGTATTCATTCAAACACATTTGAGCTCTATGAGTTATCCACAAAATGTAAAAACATTAAAAAGCTAATCTTCATGACCTTAACTATGGGCTACCTAGGAAGAGTATGTAAGTTGATGCAAAAGTACATTCAAAAAATAATGGAAAACTTCAAAATGCTGTGGGGACAGATTAAGAAAGAACTTGATTTTCAGGTCACACTTCTCAAAGAAGATAAAAGTGAAATAAGACTGTGAAGGAGTTGGCTGAGCTGTAAATAAAGAAATGAGATGTGAGAAGCACTTCAGGCAGGGAAATTAGTGTGAAGAAAGGTTGATATGCATAATTTTATCAAAAAGAGAGTAAACTGCTATGCCTGGAGCATGGTGTGGGATGGAGTGGTAGATTATGAATTGATCCTCATTAATGTTGGGTGATGAATGCATGAGGGTTTATAGTATAGTCCTCTTAACTGTTTGACATTTTAATGTTACAAACAAAACATACTCACACATTCAGAAGGACCAGGGAAATACAATGGGTATTGTCTATGTTGTCTATCTGATGCACAATTACTACAGTGATACATATTAGTAATAGATTCAGAATGAGAGACAAATCAGACACAAATACCTCATTGATAACTCATACTGCATTTACTCATGAAAAAGTTGCATTCAAGAAATGCATTCAATAGTCATATCAACACACTGTTGCAGACCAGAACTTCCAAAAGTACAACTATCCCTCATACCCAAGCCAAAACTTATGTAGGCAGGTCTGGATGTGTGCTGGGGCCCCTATATCCTGCATCAGGTGCAGCTCATCAGCATTGGTAAGAATCTTAAATGCATGTGAACACAGAATTCAGCAGATTACAAGTGGTCAGGAATGAATTCTTCATTGTTGACCCTCAGCCTTCTCAGGTCAACCTGGTCCAAGACCTAAACAAACTAGCTAAGTCCAAAACCTAGCTGATTTTACTATTGAAGAACCAGAAAAAATAAGAGTGCTGACCTGACATGGATATTCTAGAAGTCATGCTGACAGGCATTTATATTATCAATAGGGTCTGGAGCTGATATTGAAAGTAAATAAATGTATACAATTACATAATCAGAAAGGACAGACGATACCAGACTCTGGAAAACCTTTAGGGTCAAATAGTTTAAATGTAACCTGTAAAAATAAAATTCAATTAATGGTTATTTTATCAATTGAACCTGTATGGCATGCTTTGGACCACTTTTTGAATTTATAGTCAGTGAGCATGTAACACCCTCTAAATTCTGGGATATAAACTAAGTCATGGACATGGACAATAGAGTGGAAGAGGGTAGAACAATTCCAATTATAAAACTTGTGAAATGTGCAATTTTTTGAAAGATTGCATGATAGAAAATATATCGGTAGTCAGCTGTAACGAATGTTTCAGTTGATAAAGAATTTGGTTGCCCTGATTTACAAGTTATGCTAAACTATTTGCCAAATTATGGGGAGCAGGGGTTCTGAGGAAAACCGTTGCAGCCACAGACTATTGGAGCACACTCCTCACCAGCACGCCACCATTGTCATCTGGTAGGGTCTTTTTTCATTCTGATGAGTATGGTTGGTGCACAAACACTAGCCTTTGATATTTGATATGAACAAAAATTCAATCAGATGTTTAATTACATTTTAACATGAGTAGAAAACAGCTGGCTAATTTCCTTGTTTCTGATAAAATAGTTTACCAATAAATAAATTTAATGTGGCATTTACATACAACTGTAAAAAGAAACATTATTAATAAGTTTTAGGCATGTAAGAGGTGCAAGACATTTTATTTATTTTATTTTTTAGCACTGTAAAAACAGTTTCTAAAACAATGAGGCACTTCAATCAAATATCAGGGAGAGGGACACAATCATTTGAAATGTTAGCAGTTTGAAAGGGCAGATCCTAGAAAACTGTCAGAAAAACAATTGCTAATGCAGTGTATGTACAGCCTTGTTACCGTGATGTGCCAGGGTCAGTAAGTACATTGTGGGCTGCAATGCACCAACAGTGAACATTTGGGAAACATGGAGGTGACTGCCCACGTTGAGCATAGCTGACATACCTTGATAATTTGGGAAATAATTTTTGTGATAGTATAAATTATAATGTGCCCTACATTTTCCGTATAGGCAAAATCATCTTTGGGTTTTTATTTTTGTACTGTCAAATTAAACATCAAAATTATTAATTTTTTTATTTAATAATAGTTGATTTAAAGTATTATATTAGTTATATTTCCTTCAAGTGTACAACATAGTGATTTGACATTTGTATATCTTCCAATGTGTGCACCCTACTAATTCTAGTAATCATTTGTAACCATGCAAACTTCTTTTCAAATCTCCTTATAATGTTTTAGTGAAGTATATTTTTATAGCTTTAAACTTTAACTTCTTCAAAGTAAATGAATTCTTTGGAAAGTAAACCAGCCACTCTTGGTTAGTGTGCTATTACTATCTTATGAATTAGAGAGATACATTACATTTGTATTAACTCTTTCAGACACAAAGATGTTAGGTATAAGTGTCCAAAGGCTATCAAACAAAATGTAGAATGTGTAATCTCTGAATCCTAGTTTTTTGTGATAATATTCATGGAACTTGCTCTATCAGAAACATTCCCTAAAGCTAAAGTGCATGGCACTGACCGAAGACTAGACAAATAGACAAATAAGACTTTTAGTGTGTGTTTGTGTATGTGTGTAGGGGTGTGTTCATGGATATTTGTGTGTGTGTGAGTATATACAAACATTAATTTGGAAAGATCTCTGGAATATATATCTAAAATACGAAAAGCATTTAAGAACAATCCAGATAGGAAGAAATCTCTCACCTATAAAAAAGTTGTTTTGTTGCATATTTACATTTGTTTCAAGTTATTTTGAAATATTTGGTAGCACTGAATACATTTAGGAAGTGTGTGTGTGTATGTGTGTGTGTGTGTTTATGTGTGTGTGTAGATCTTCAGGGTATATTGTTAATGGGAAAAGCAAGGCAGAGAGCCAGGATATGACAGGAGTTATTTAATCTCAATATATTATACTAGAGGCCCAGTGCACGAATTTTCTTGCACTGGTAGGGTCCCTAGCCACTACTGGCTGCTAGCGGGGGCCTCCCTCCCTTCCCCGGCCACCTGCTGCCTCCAGGGCCTCCCTCCCTTCCCCCTGCTGGCCCCACCTCCTGGTCGAACTCCTAGATGAACTCCTGGTTCAGGGGACAATTTGCACACTATGCTTTTATTATATAGGATTTGTACATACTATATAATATTGCATACAAATATGGACTAAAGCTAAGGGGGGAACTCTCTGTTTTAGATCACTATGGTTGCTATGGTTCTATAGTCTATAGAATATGTGACTTATAAACAATGGAAATTTATTTCTCACATTTCCATTAGCTTGGCAGTCCAAGACCAAGTCTCTGGCAGATTTCTCTGCCTTGCCCACATCCTGGTTCATACACAACCTTCTTCTCTCTGTGACTCTCGGGAGTCTCTTTTTATAAAGGCTTTAATCTCATTCATCAGTGATTCATCCTTACGACCTAACATCTCCCAAAAGTCCCATATCCTAATACTATTTCTTTGGGGGTTAGGATTTCAATATATGAATTTTGAGGGATGCAAACACTCAGTCTGTAGCAGCTCCAAACTGGTAAAAGGAGTGGAATTGAGAGAGGAAAAGAAGTCAAGGGCTGAGGATCTTCTTTGGCCTCATGACTTTCCCTAGAGGTCACAGATGACTGCTGCAGCTCCAGCTATCATCGTTATGTCCTTACATGCCAGCATATTTATTTAAAAAAAGACAGGGAATACATATCTTGGATATATCTCATTACAGGGAAAATGTATACATTTCTGAAACATCTTTACAATTTTCCTAAAATCTCACTGAATAGGGTTTGTATCATGCCTGTCACTTTGCTGAAAATAAAGAATAGGAAGGCAAGTAACTAGGAATTTCAATCTCCATCACCACAGGCACCAAGAAAGGAGGAGTGAAGAATAGTAATCTCATAAGCCACCAGCGATGTCTGCCACATCTTCATTACTGTTTCCCACAAGTTGTGAGGAAGAAGTGCCACAATTACCTTTCCTCTGTGTGACTGAACTCAGTAGCTCACACTGAATCATGGTGTCCTAAGTAACAGTGGTACATACAGATTTAGTGGGGGTGGGATATCTTGTAGCTTACTGTATGAAATCTGACATAAAGGTCTACAATAGTATTCATTTTATTTCTCATAGAAAAGTGCTCTAAACCTCATAAATAGACTTCTAAAGTGGATAGCAATTAGGTTCCCACTGAATCCCTAAGAGTTTGGTTCCCGAAAGTGGGTATTTCCCTAAATATTCTGAAAGAGAATTGAAGACTTCTGGATAAACTTTCTTAAATTCTGGAAGATATTAGCGATCTTCATAAGTTAGGTGATTTGGTAATTAGTCCTCCAAAGTGTTTCCCAGAAGAGATTGTTGTAAAAGATAATCTATCTTAACATTGAGGTAAAGAAAGCATAAACAGCCATTGCAGTGGATCATAAGAACTGAAAAACAAATCAAGCGAAGGGACTAAACCTGTACATCAGAGGTAAAGCTGCACTGATTAGTATGCATCCTTAGGGAGTCAAATGCAAGGAAAATAAGAAGGCCCTGATAGCAGTTCAAGGCAAGGTCAGGTGAATGCCTTCAGGATCAGATTCAAATTCAATTTGGAGACAGAAAATCTAGGAGGCCTAATTTTTAGAATAGCCTTAATAAACCTGTCAATAGATGGATGGGCTGTTGGATGAGGGAACGGCAGCCCCCAAGGCTGAGGGCTGAACACTGAATGAGCTTCACATTAGGTCTTTTGAAAACCATCCAAAAGAAAAGCACGGGTGTTAAAAGAAAGATGAAAATATCCTACATTGGAGAAAAGCACCAAGAGGTAACATATATTATTCCTTTCTCTAAAAACAGTTACAGAGACTTTCAGGCTCTAGCCAAGGACAGAATGTAGCAATATACTCATTAGGACTCAGATCAGCTGATAGTATTTGAGAAGTGGAGCAATTTCTGTTAGAACCATGAAAATCATAACCCAGAGAGAAAACTATGACGACATTTAGGAACAACTACAATATACAGGCTAGTCGGTGACAGTTAAAGAAGACACTGGAATTCATTTAAGCACTACTTAGAGACTATGGCACATTAGTTTACTATTACTGCTGTCACAAATTACCAAAAACTTATTGGATTAAGGCAACACAAATTTATTATCTCACAGTTCTTTGGGTTGGAATCCAACAGGGCTCTCATTGGGCTAATATCAAGGTAATAGTAGAGCTGTTTTCATTTCTGGAGAATCCGTTTTCTTGTCTTTTCCATATCCCAGAGAGTGTCCACAAGCCCAAATGTCATCTTTAAATCCAGCAATGGCTGTTTGAGTCTTTTTCACATCACATCACATCACTCTACCATTCAGTTTTCTGCTTCCTTCCACCTTTAAGGACCCTTGTGAGTGTATTGGACTCACCCTGATAATTCAGGTTAATATCCCCTGCGTTAAAGTCAACTCAATATCAACCTTAATTCCATCTGATACTTTAATTCCCATTTGTCATGTAACATAACATATTTATAGGTTTTAGGAATTAGGAGGAGGATGTCTTTTTGCCTATGGTAGTGGAAAAACTCAAAATCTGAAGGTATCTATGAAACACTATTTTGAAGCCTTAATAGAAGACAGTAAATTTAGTAAAGTACTGACACTTAAAACACATTTCTGCATTTCAAAGGAGCTTAAAAGTGGATTAAAATATGTTAATTAGGCTCAGAGGCAAAATATATTAAGTTAATATATACTGAGGTCTACTGTATCTTTAGAATTATTCTATCTACTTACTGGGAATAAAGGAAGTTCAGAATTGACCCAATCCTTACCCTCACTTTCTGGAGCTTACAAAAGTATCATATGCTTCCAGTTATCTATTGAGATCCAATATAAATAGACTAGTTACTATTAATTTGATATCATTTCAAGATACTAGTATACAAGAGAACATTTTTAAATAAGTAAATTAAATAATCTTATCCCACCAACTCATCATATTGAATTATGAATTATATGGAATGTGAAGTAATTATAAGATAAATGTTTAAAAATATTTTTACAAAGCAAGGGAAAAAGATTCTACAATATGCTTATAACTATGATGAAATGGATGGCATAGAAAATGTTTTAAGTATTCACAGGATAAATAATCACTGCAGTCCCTAAACACAGATTTAAATTTAGAGTTCACATTTTATTCCCTTTCCTTTCTTTTTATACACCCTTTATAATATTGCAATGACCACTTCCTAGGCCTCTTCTATAGCACAGGCCTACCCAACTACCAGGAAATACAATAATATATATATTATTATTATATATATGTTATATAATAATATATATACATACACACACACACACAAACACACACACACTGAGTGGCCAGATTATTATGACCACCTGACGTTTGTAGGCAAATTAGCTATAATTTCACGCTGAAGTTCCTAGAGGGCCAGACCATTATAAATAGGGAAGCAGATTGTTTTTTTCTGAAGATATGGGTAAACAACATAGTCTAACAGCATTTGAATGTGGGATATATTTGAATGTGAGTGGCCAGAATATTATGACCACCCCATCAGTACTTTGTTGGGCCACCTTTTGCCTTCAATACTGTGGCAATTCTTCTTGGCATTGACTCCACAAGATGCTGAAAGGTGATATGAGGAATCTGACACCATGCCTGATGAATAGCACTGTCCAGTTCTGTGAGATTTGATGGTTGTGGAACCAGCTGCCTGATGGCTCTTTTAACTTCGTCCCACAAATGCTCAATTGGATTGAGATCTGGTGATTGTGGGGGCCACCTAAGCAAGGTAAAGTCTCCCTCATGTTCTTGAAACCACTCCTGCACAATATGAGCACCGTGGCATGGCGCGTTGTCTTGTTGGAAGAAGCCATCTTCATTGGGATACGCCATCAACATGATAGGATGAACTTGATCAGCAAGGATACTTAGGTATGTTGTGCTATTCAGATGTTGTTCCACACAAATTAGAGGGCCCAAATCATGCCAGGAAAACATGCCCCAAACCATAACGCTGCCCCCACCAGCTTGAAGGGTTGTACTCATGCATGTGGGGTGCATGCTTTCATGCTGTTTCCACCAAATTCTCACTCTGCCATCTGTATGATGCAACTGGAAACGTGATTCATTGGACCACATGACTTTTTTCCAATGCTCGACTATCCAATCCTTGTGTTCCTGTGCTAATTGGAGACATTTTATCTTGGTAACTGCAGACAGTAAAGGTGTTGGAACAGCCCTTCGGCTTCCATATCCCATACGATGCAGTGTACTGCTAATTTGCCTACAAATGTCAGGTGGTCATAATAATCTGGCCACTCACGTTCAAATATATCCCCCGTTCAAAGGCTGTTAAATCACATTGTTTACCCATATCTTCAGGAAAAAATCACTTCTACTGTCGTGGTAAACAACCTGCTTCCCTATTTATAATGGTCTAGCTCTCTACCAATTTCAGTGTGAAATTATAGCTAATTTGCCTACAAATGTCAGGTGGTCATAATATGGCCACTCAGTGTAAAAGGCTGATATGCAAAGTGACCCCTCGGGAGTTGGACGGGGAGACTGGGAGTTTGATTGCTCGCTATGACATGCGCTGACCACCAGGGAGTGCTGCAGAATGAAGGAAGGCCCCGGCTAGCAGCCAGCAACCAGGGAAGGAAGGCCCCGGCCAGCAGCCAGAAGAAAGGCCCCCGATTGGCCCTGATGGCCAGCCAGGCCTAGGGACCAAACCCAAGCATGAATTTCGTGCACCGGGCCTCTAGTATAATATAATTAATATAATATAATATAATATAATATAATATAATATAATCTATACTAATAATAGAGTAATATGCTAATTAGGGTGGATGTCTTCCGGATGACCTTCTGGACAAAGCTGCAGTGGCTACGAGGGCTGAGGCTCAGGCAACCATGGGTGGCTGTGAAAGGCCCAGGCTCAGGCAGCTGCGGGTGGCTGCAAAGGGCCAAGGCTTAGGCTGGCAGTGGCAGCAGCAGTGTGGTAATGGGGGCGGTGCCTTTCCCTGATCCTCCAGGTTGCCTCCAGCAGAGGGAGGCCATACTGTGGCTTAGGCCAGAGGGCGAGGCAGAGGAATTTATGGGTGATCAGGCTGGCAGGGGGGCAAGGTAGAGGTGATCAGGCCAACTGGCAGAGGCAGTTAGGGGCAATCAGGCAGGGAGGCAGATGGGATAGGGGTGATCAGGCAGGCAGGCACAATATCTCGCAGTGGGCCAGGCAGGCAGGCACAATATCTCGCAGTGGGCCCCTAGTATAATATAATACAATATAATCCTATATAATACAGAGGTAATATGCAAATTGACCATCACACCCTCGCACAAGATGGCCACCCCTATGTAGTCAAAAAATGGCTGCCCTCATATGGTTACAATATGGCTGCCACAAGATGACCGGCAGGGGAGGGCAGTTGGGGGCAACCAGGCCTGCAGGGGAGGGCAGTTAGGGGGGACCAGGCCTGCAGGGGAGGGAGGACAGTTGAGAGCAACCAGGCCAGCAGGGGAGGGCAGTTAGGGGTCACCGGACCGGCAGGGGAGGGCAGTTGGGGGCAATCAGGCCAGCAGAGGAGCAGTTAGGCATTGATCAGGCTGGCAGGTGAGTGGTTAGGGGTGATCAGGCTGGCAGGCAGAAGTGGTTAGGGGCAATCAGTCAGGCAGGCAGGCAAGCGGTTGGGAGCCAGCAGTCCCAGATTGTGAGAGGGATATCTGACTGTTGGACATCCTGTGGGATCGGGCTTAAACCAGCAGTCAGACATCCCCTATGGGGTCCCAGATTGGAGACAGTGCAGGCTGGGTTTATGGACAACCCCCCCCCCCCCCCGATCCAGTGCACGAATTTCATGCACCAGGCCTCTAGTATGATATAATATAATATAATTAATATAATTAATATAATACAAATATAATATAATTAATATAATATAATATAATATAATATAATATAATATAATATAATATAATAATATAATATAATATAATATAATATAATATAATATATCTCCCCCTTATCTTTAAATCCCCTAACCTTTTCAAAGTACTTAAGACATTTAAAAAAATCCAAGTAATTTAACTATACTATGTAATTGAGAGACAATCCCCTAAACATAATTCAATGTGAAATGATTAGTCTAAGTGAAACTACAAATGATAGAATTTCTAACAATGTAGGGTAATGGCATAACAGGTTCTGTGGCAAAGAAAATCAATGTGAAGCAGCTCTATTTGGGAGTCAGCTCTTTTATGAACTGTTCCAGATTTTTGCTTCCTTGTTTCCTCTATTTCTGATCCCATAGATTCTTTGAAAGTTTTTTTGTTTTGTTGTGTTTTGTTTTGTTTTTGCCAATAGCACCAGGGATTTCAGTAGTTCAAGTTAAAGAGATCAAAGATGTACATTTGTATTTGAATATGCTTTGTGAAATATATGAGAAAATATCTGTGATTTGAATATGTATTGCCTGATAGTTTCAACTCTTTCCCAATTCTATAGTTTGAGAAATTCTGGATTCAAATAGACTTTTTAACTATTTAATAATAGAGCCACTCCTGAACTATTTAACCAAATGTTCAACTCATTTTTTTTCAATTACCTACTAAACAGTTCTATTTGTATGCCTTGACATTTTATGATGCATCTATAATTGAATTTATCTTTCACTTTTATTTGAAAAAAGTATGGAAAGCATAAACTTTGGAGTCCACTTGTGTGTTAAGTGTTAAGTAAATATCAGTCTCTATTTTCCTATTGGTTCTAATAACTTCTGATTATTTAATTTTTCTTTACTTTTACACCTGTACTGTAACTACCATCATTTCACACTAAAGTATTGACAAAGTCTAATGTCTGTTTTTCTCTCATCTAATTTATACTATCCTAACCAAAAAATCCCTGAAAAACTCTCATTGCCTTTTGTACAAAGTCATATTATATTACTTAAACTCACTTCCAGAGTTACCCAATACCTCCTACCTTAGTTTTGGTCAGACCCTCTATTCACACACCCACCACCTTGACTAAAATTTCAATGCCAATTAAACATCTTGATGTTTCTGAACATATCTCATATCCTTTCTCCAGCTTATTATATCTCCAAGTTCTAGTACTTTCTATTTCTTCTCAGTTTTCCTTTTCCTATTGTCCGTACAATTTATCTGATAATTCAAATCTTCCCTAGTGATGACTTTTGATTTATGCTTTCAAACTCACACTATGATTAGAGTTTTATGCTTAAAGTTTGATTTTCCATGTTCAATATACCATACTAAAGGCAAATATCATGTTTGCTATAATGAATTTCATATTGAATAAATAAGTGTCTAATTCTTCCAAGCTTCTGAGCTAAGCACTAGGATTATAAATTTTGGTAGAAAATATAAAACAATAGTCAAAGATAAAAACTTGTTATATTTCCCAGAGTTTTTAGTACAGTTCCTTAACATTCATGCTGTGTTACATTGAAATATTTGTTACATTTAAATATTAGAACACAGAAAAAAAGGTCCACATTATTTCAATTTAATTATAATTTTGTGTTAAGCATTTACATAGCTAATAGATAATATTTCAATAATGTTATTCAATATATTTATTGAGTACCTCTTATGACTACTACTGGTTACTGTTCTTAAAGAGCTTAGGACCTATGGGGGAAAATAGCCAATAAAAAGATCACACGAAGTAATGTCAAATGGAAGGATGATAAATACTATGAAGAAGAATGGCTTAGTCCATTCAAGCTGCTATAACAAAAGTACAATAGACTGAGTGGCTTAAAAACACATGAACATTTCCTTCTCATAGTTCTAATTACTGGGAGTCCAAGTCACTAGCAGATTTGATGTCTGATAAGGGCCTACTTTCTCGTTTACAAACAGTTGTCTACTTGCTATATCTCACATGGGGAAAAGAGAGCAAGAGAGCTCTCCGGGATCTCTTTTATAAGGAAGCAAATTCCATTCATAGGGGTTCCAACCTCAAGATCCAATCACCGTCCAAAGCTCAATCGGCTTCTCCTAATATCATCACATTGCAGAAATGGATTTTAACGTATTGATTTTGGAAGATCACAGTCCTTTCAGTCCATTGCAGAGCACTGACATGCAAGTACACTGACATGCAGTGTACTGACATGCGAGTGAAAAGAGAAGGCACCACTTAAGTTGTAAAGGTCAAGGAAGCATTTGGTGAGTTCTGAGGGAAGAGTTTCCCAGCAAAGGAAGCAACATACACAGGTAACATTTAGCTGGGGGAAGAATGATGAATTTGAACAAGTGAAAGTTGCTAATGTGGCTGAGTACAGAGTAAGGGGCTATGTCCTGCAAAGGAGGCTAGTGAGTAATTGAGGATATATTGTGAAAGATCTGGTAGGTCATGCAAAGGAATTCTGTCTTTATCCTAAGAAAATGGACATGAATGTGGGTGAGTTAAACATGTGAAATTCAAAAAGTTTAGTAGAGGCCAAGTCATCTAGGAAACAATAGTCATGGCCCAGTTTTGGCTAAGGTAGTCATGACAGGGTTTATTCAGAGTGGATGGAGCCCTGGCTGGTTTGGCTCCGTGGTTAGAGTATTGGCCTGTCTGGGTTTGATTCCCAGTCAGGGGTACGTACCTGGGTTGCAGGCCTGGTCCCAGCCTGGTTGGGACACGTGCAGGAGGCAACCCATCGATGTGTCTTTCTCACTTTGATGTTTTCTCTCTCTCTCCCCCCACCGCCCCCCGCCACCCATCCTTCCACTCTCTAAAAGAAATAATGGGAAAAATATCCTTGAGTGTGGATTAACCAAAAAAAAAGAGTGGATGGATTTGCAACTTGGGTATGATTAGAAATGGGTGTGACAAAGCAGAAGGTGTTAGGATGACTTAAAGATTCCTGCCTGTGCTCTGGATAGATGGTGATGCTATTCTGTTTTCACAGGAGATCATAAGTTTGGTTTGGGGTATAATATAGTTCATAACATCAAATCCAATTAGAAATGTGAAACAAACAAATGGAAAAATAGTATATCTCTTTGGAACTCAGAAGAGAGCCATTTTCTGATGATAGATACTTAAGGGTCATTGTAGGTTGGCACCATGTCATACCTATTGTTGCAATGGGGCCTGGGAGAGAGTATTAAATAAGAAACACTATTAGTGATGTGAGTGCTTTGGCAGTAATAAAATGCAATATTAAAATAGTTTTGTTTTAGAAAAAGTTCACAATTATGAATCAGAAAATATGTTATAGAATTTTACTACATATTATTATATTATTTTATGCTATTATGTTAAAGCAAACCTTACTGTGAGAGTTTTACCTTTATATCAACAAAGCAATCTCTTCTGTTAGGTTGGAAAGGAAGGGAGGATTCTTCAAGTATCCATCTCATGCCCTTAATTATTTTATCTTAAAATAGTGAACAATTACATTTTCTCTATGAATGCAAAGAAACAGGGGAATCATAGATATCCTTATTAAAGTTTGTTATTGGAATATTTTAACACATTTACTTGTTACATTAAATCAAGTAATACATTTTTACTATTTTGACTTGAATGCTGTAATAGAAATTTTGAAGG
>NW_005871190.1:35743-38985 GCF_000147115.1 Myotis lucifugus | reverse complement strand
TAGTAAATCCTACCCAAATATTTTAACTCTTTCTTTATTCATATCATCCCTAATTAGAACTAGCTATTCTCAAGCCATCTTTAGGTAAGACATTGTTAAATTTAAAAAACATACTTGTTGCTGTATATGAAATATAGAGACCATATAATTTTAATTAAGCCGTAAATAAAAGTCCTGTAAGGCAATGTCTAAAAACCAACAAAAGTGCCCGGCCAGTGAGGCTCAGTAATTGAGCATCGACTTATGAAACAGGAGGTCAAGGTTCAGTTCCCAGTCAGGGCACATGCCCAGGTTGTGGGCTCAATCCCCAGTGTGGGGCATGCAGGAGGCAGCCAATTAGCGATTCTTTCTAATTATTGTTGTTTCTATCTCTCCCTCTCCCTTCTTCTCTGTAATCAATAAAAAGATGTTTTAAAAAAATAAAAACCAACAAAAAGTGTTATGAAATTGACATTACTGTCATTTGATTTGAGTATATGTTGCAAAAATAATTTTATGCATTCAATTATGCATAATGGAGGCATTATGTGTCTATAGATATCTAATGTGTAAGGAGGCTTATCATACATTGGTTTTTAAAATGAAATATTCCAGTAAAATAATTGAGTAGTTTCTTCTTTATGATATTAAAATATGTCTCCACATTTCTGTGGTTGGCTCATTCAACTGTATCACTGACAAGATTTCCAAAAGACATTGAGTTCTATCAGGAAAAAGTATGAGGCTTTTTTTCCTCTAACAATCTTTTAAATTACATGGTTATAAATGAGCATTACTTTAAGCCTTGTCATATAGTCTAAGAAGCTATCTAGGAGCAGGAGCCTCGTTTATTTCAGCAGACCATAAATGTTACAATGGCTCAAATATCGTATGGGGACAAATAAATACTAATCTTTGAGTCTCAATTTCCCATTAAAAACATGAAAGATTTTCAATGCTGACACTGAAGGATTTAGCTGCTTTGTTGTAATAACCAAAGCAGTTTTAATGTGTAATTTTTTTATAAAATCACATCTGTGTATGCATATTTGTTTTGTTATCTACCTATGGTATTCCAAACAGTGAAAAATATAGCTGAAGCAAATACAGTGATGTGTTATATTATCAGGAACATGGATCAATACATTTTCTATTGAATTATTTTCATACAAATCTCACTGCAATGTTATCACACATAGCACTCCAAAAGGTCACAAAGCTAGTGACAGGCAATGATTTGAACCCATGTAGGACTCTTCTCTGTGCCCTGTTGCCCTAGAGCATAGGAATTCTTAAAGGATATTTACTGCCTTTTCTGTTCAGTTATTTCTGCAACATATATGCTAATAAAAATGTTAATTTTAAATATTTCATAATTCTTTTAAATTTAAGAAAATGACTCAAATACTTTAAAACATTTTGCACTTACATAAAGTTCTTCCAATTAGGAGATACAAATAGCTTTCTGGGTTAATGTTCTGGCATTTGAGTTTTAATAAATGTATTTTTCTAAATTTTTTAGGAGAACTCATTAGGAATAATGCAAAAAAGGGGGTAATTTTATGATTAGTTTAAGAGAGAAAATTAGAGAATAAAAGCCTTGAAGCTAAATACACACCCAAAAATATTTTTAAGTAAAAGTAATTTGTTGGAGAACCAAGATGGTGGTGTAGGTAAATGCAGGTACTCGCTGCCTCCCACAAGCACATCAAGAGTACAACTAAAATACAGAACAACTATCATTCAGAACTGCCTGAAATCTGGCTGAATGGAAGTCCTACAACTAGAGAAGTAAAGAAGAAAACACATCAAAACTGATATGAGGGGCTGAGACAAATAAAAGGCTGATCTGAAACCCACATGCTTTTTTTTTTTTTAATTGGAAGGGATAGCTCAGCTGCAGAGGCCTCCTGTGAGGAGCAAGTGTTCCCAGACCCACACCAGACCCACAGCCCAGGGTTCCAGACCTGGGAAGAGAAGTGCCCATAACGCAACTCAGTGTTGTAAAAACCAAAGGGGATTGTGGCTGAGTGACCTGGAGGCTCTGGAGCCTCGGGCAGTTCCTCTTAAAGGTCCAGCACACAAATTTACACAGTCTTGCTTATTCTTAGCTCCAGTTCAGGCAGTAGATTTGGGGATCCCAAGAACATATGAGGAGGAACTGGATTGTCTGGCATTGGGGCAGGAACTCAGGAGCCGTTTTCTCCCAGAGTGGGGGTGCCCGCAAGGGTCACTATTTCTGTGCTAGGACCTTCCCTGTTGTGGAACTTACTGGCAGCCATATCTGAGTTTCCATCAGCATTACCTACACTGTTTATTCCTCCTTGGTGATTCCCTGATACCCTGCCTCATCCAATTTCCAGCAGCTTTTCTCTATAAATGGCCTGCCCAGTTCAGGCTTCAGACATTTCTAAAATCACTCAAGCAAGCAGCATCTGGCTCAGCATGCACCAAACTTATCAATAAGAGGCCCTAGACCTGACATTAGCACCAGCTTGCCTTGCTTCTTGGCTGGGCCTTTCCTGGGCACTTCTAAGCCCAATGCAAGTAGCATTCATCTGCAGATCTCTCTGTATCTTATGCTGGATGGACCCTGGCAGTGGCTGACTTTGCACCTCCTGGGAATTCCCAGAGCAAGTTCATCCGGTGGACAGGTTCAGATCATACCAGATTACAGCTCTACACATCCATGAGTGACACACTCAAGGGGCAGACTCAGTGAGCTCCAAAGCCCCCACTGAAGCAAATCCTGCTCCATAGGGGTGTCTTCTGCACATCACCTCTTCCATTGTAGACACAGTTGGTTCTCCCACCCAATTGGTCTCGAGGTCAGTTCTTCCCAGAGATGCCAACAGCAATCAAGGCTTAACTAAAATAAGACTGTGCACATAGCTCACACAAGAGTGCACCTAGAGTTCCCAGCTCAGGTGACTGGAGAGACTGAGCCACTGGGCCCTACAGGACACCTAATACACAAGGCCACTCTACCAATTCCAGGAGACATAAAAGCTCTATGTAATACATAGAGACAAACACAAGTAAGCAGCCAAAATGTAGAGACAAAGGAATATGTTACAAATGAAAGAAATAGAAGCAAGCAAACTACTAGATACAGAGTTCAAAACAATGGTCATAAGATTACTCAAGGATATTAATGAGAGCTTCAAGGGTCTTAATGAGAGTGTCAAGGGACTTAGGGAGACTTTCAAGGATCTTAGTGAGCATGGCAAAGACATGAAAAAGGACCAGTCAGAAATTAAGCA
>NW_005871190.1:16074-17375 GCF_000147115.1 Myotis lucifugus | reverse complement strand
CAGCCTTCCCCTGCTGCCATTATACAATGCTGACCTTTTTCTGTGTCTCCAACATCCTCCAGGCCCACTTCCCTACAGGAACCACTGTCCCAAAAAACAAGGGGCAAGTGCATTGAATCATGATGAGAAGTGGTGATAAAGATTGTGACCTGGAAAAGCAGAGGGTGTTTTGTTTGTTTCACTTTGGGGAAAATAATTTTATTTTTTGAGATATAATTGGCATATAATGTTGTATTAGTTTCAGGTATGCACATGATTTAATATACTATATAATAAAAGGGTAATATGCAAATCAACCAAACAGCAGAATGACCAGTCGCTATGATGCGCACTGACCACCACGGGGCAGATGCTCAGCACAGGAGCTGCCCCGTGGTGGTCAGTGTGCTCCCACAGCGGGAGCTCCACTTAGCCATAAGCTGGGCTGACAGCTGAGAGTGCATCGGCAGTGGTGGGAGCCCCTCCCACCTCCGCAACAGTGCTAAGGATGTCTGATTGCAAAAGGGTACAGGCCGGGCTGAGGGACTCCGCCCCAGTGCATGGGCCTCTAGTTTGTATATATATTGCAAATGACCACTACAATAAGTCTACTTAACGTGTATCACCACACAATTACAATTTTTTATCTTGTGATGAGAACTTTAAAGATCTATATGCTTAGTAACTTTCAAATATACACTACAGTATTGTTAACTATAGTCACCATGCTGTAAATTGCATTCCCATGAGTTTTTTATTTGATAACTGAAAGTTTGTGCCTTTGACCTTGCCACCCACTTTCCTATCCCACACCCCCACCTCTGGCAAATACCCATTATATATATATATATATATATAAATATATATATATATATATATATCAAGGGAGAGAGAGCTAGAAACATCAATCATGAGAGAGAATCATTGATTGGCTGCCTCCTGCACACCCCCTACTGAGGATAGAGCCACAATCCCGGCGTGTGCCCTTGATCATAATCGAACCTGGAACCCCTCAGTCCGCAGGCTGAAGGTAAGCTCCTTTTTGTGGTTGTTGCTGTTTTTGGATTCCCCATAAAAGTGAGATTATAAGGTACATATTCACCTTTCTATGCCTGATGTCATTTAGCATAATACACGCTAGGTCAGTGATGACGAACCTTTTGAGCTCGGCGTGTCAGCATTTTGAAAAACCCTAACTTAACTCTGGTGCCGTGTAACATATAGAAATTTTTTGATATTTGCAACCATAGTAAAACAAAGATTTATATTTTTGATATTTATTTCATATATTTAAATGCCATTTAACAAAAAAAAAATCAACC
>NW_005871190.1:13651-15776 GCF_000147115.1 Myotis lucifugus | reverse complement strand
ATGTAATACTATTTGTAATACTTTAAGAAATAAAAATTATTATAAAAAAAAAAAAAAAAGAAATGACAGACAGAGAGAATAAGCTGGCTCTAGGTCAGTGATGGCGAACCTTTTGAGCTTGGCGATCAGCATTTTGAAAAACCCTAACTTAACTCTGGTGCCGTATCACATATAGAAATTTTTTGATATTTGCAACCACAGTAAAACAAAGATTTATATTTTTGATATTTATTTTATATATTTAAATGCCATTTAACAAAGAAAAATCAACCAAAAAAATGAGTTCACGTGTCACCTCTGACATGCGTGTCATAGGTTCGCCATCACTGGTCTAGGTGGATCTTCCTGTGCCTGGCTGAGGCCACAGAGAGATCCAGAGGCAAGCTGAGCCTTTATTTTATAGCCAGAGGTAAACAAGGTAGTGGTCACCATAGTTACAATGTTCTTGTGAGTTTCACTTGTTTTGGCAGCACTTGCTGCACCTCCCACAGCCCATTAGCTACCTAGGAAGGATCTAGGGAGTGTCATAAGGTCAAGCCTAATTACTCTAAGAGGACTGTGCCCTCTAAGCTGGGACTTGTTTGCGGCTTTGCCAACAGGTCAGTCCGAGGCTTAACCCTATAGCCGCGCCCTACAAACATTACTATTTCTCCTTAAGAAAATATATCAAAATACTTTATTTATAAAGATATAGGTTCATTTTTTATCTATTTTAGTTAATTTAAATCATCCACTAGTTTTCTATAATAGAATATAAAATATTTTATTACATTTTAAAAGTTTTTTATTATAAAATATGAGAGTTACATTTCTGTAAATCAGTCATTACACTTAAAACCGTTTTCTTACGCTCCACTAAATACACCATTCATTTGTTTGCTGATATTTTCCTTTTGGTTATTTGTTATCTTTCCATGGGATTTTCTAATGTCTCCTAGAATTTCACAGATCAGTAATCTGAAATGAGATTTTGATGTTCAAAGCTTAAGTTGTCTGCTAGATATTACATATTCCATGTGAAGGTCAGGTTAGGGTTGATTCATAACACTTCATATAAACAGTGCTTTCAGGCCATTTAAATCAGAGGTCTTTATTTTTTCTTTCTCTTTTTGTACATAAGGGGCACTGTAACTTAGAAGATCTGTTTTGTGCATTATTGAAGACAGGCATATCATATTTTTCTAAGGAAAACTTTGAAAGGCTTAAATTAAAATCCTGTGCTGTGTATTTTGTTTTTATGATCCTACTTATTTAGGACTGTTTATCTTTGAATGTCTAATGCCAGGTTTTCCCTGTGAGTTCTCAGCCTTTTGTTTGTTTCTCTTTCTTCAGTGTGATGCCAATATTTTTTTGGAATATATTATTCTATTGTGATGATGGTAATTAAATATATGTGATAAAATATTTCCTGTTTCAGAAAAGGAAATTATCATTTGTTTGGTTTATTCCCTTTTGTAAGGTCAGTTAACAATAACAACTCAAATTTGCAGAAATGAGTGAGATATAGCATAAAGAATTCTAGCAGCAGATGCCTTAATTGCCAATTATGAATGACCTCAGGCAAACCACCAAGATTCTCAGAACTTGTTTTTCTCAGCTTCGTAAGTGGGACCATAGCATGTAGCTACCTCACAGATTTGAGAGAACCAAGTTAATTAATATATGTAAATCCCCTTGAAAAAATGTGAACTAAAATAAACTTGTAAGGTATTCACAGTTTAAAAGATAAGGTATAATCACAAAAACAGACAAATTGTAGATAGCAAAAGAATCATAATTGATTTTAAATCCAGGTTAATGTTTTGTTTTTTCACAGTTTACAAAATCTAATTGGGATTTTTTTAGTTCATGTGAGCCATGTGCACATGAAAGGTACTATCAGTTGGAGTCACCTCTTTTGATAAATTAAAGTCTTCCCAACAATAATGTGATATAACCAGATTAATTTCTCTGAGTCTCAGTGTCATCTCTAAAAAGTGAGGTGCATGAGATAATGGGTAAACATCGCTCTCAGTTTCTTTGGAACTCAGGGCACATCTATGATCTCTGAGCCAGGTCTGCTCGCTGCATTGTGATCTGCTCTGGCCAATCCTGAGGCTCAAAAAATTCCTTTCCCTGGTCCAAA
>NW_005871190.1:6945-13425 GCF_000147115.1 Myotis lucifugus | reverse complement strand
TGGTGTCCTATCTGAATGCCAAGTATGAATGGAGACAAATAAAATGAAAACAATTTCAGAGGGAACTAAAATAGACACCTGTTATTTGAAGGCCAGTAGCCTCAGAAAATAGTAGGAAATGGGAAGATCAATTGACTGGCATATTCACTCAAAGGAAGATAAAGATTCTCTTTCCTTTTAGATGATTAGATTGTCTCACTTGATATGCAAAATGATGTCCTATGGTGGTTAAAATCATCCTCATGTTACAGATGGAAGATGTGAGGTTGTTGATTTCAGGCATGCAGACTTAGAGCAAATCCCATCTGTGGTCTCCAATTTTATAGGCAAAGTCTTAAGGTTACCTATTCCTTCTGAGCATGACTATCCTTATTAGTTTGTTTGTTTTTATTAGGGATTGTAATAATTCATACCTGAGAACTTTTGGGTTATGATGCAAGCTCTGCACAATATCTGATGTGATAAATATTCAATAAATGAGAAGACTATTATGACCCTGAGGTATACCTCCTACACTGAAAATCAGACGATTTATGATTAATAATGAGCATATTACCAAAATATCATTGACTATTCAAGTGTGCTTTTTCACAGAAAAAAAAACTGTGTTTCAGGGAGGAAGGCTGAGACCAAAAGAGAGTTTATTTAAAATTGCTTATTAAACTGCACAACTTTGGCAGAAACCACGATTACTGAGTACTTGTTATCTGTACAGCTTGTGCAAAGTGTTGGGCAATACTAAGCAAAAATGTGTATAGTCTGGTGTAAGGAAGATAAACTGTACTCATTACATAAATGAATATATTAATAAATTTACATATGAAATAAAGAAAAAAAGATGAACTAGTGGGTGATTTAAGAGTGTGTCTATAATTATACTTCATATGACCATGCAGGGATTAAACTTTCACAATATTAAAATTCCGAGTTTCCTAAATTCCCCAGAGTAAATAAGCCCCAGATCTGAGCAGCTTCTTCAAGCTGGAGACAGTCTGAAGACGAGCTTTGAAGTAAGTGGATCACAGTTTAAAACGAGCATAAACAAGAACTTCAAAAGGAAGGTGTTTATACTACAGAGAGTGGGATTTAATTCGGCCATAAAAGTAGTTAAGTACTAAAATCTGGCTGCCTTCCTGGAGAAAGGGTAAAACAGAACCAGCCTAACCACAGGGTATGTGGGACCAGGTCTTTCAGAAGAAAGAGACAAGTCTAGGTGACTGCTTTACGTTCAAGATGGCTCCCATTCAGTGAGAGAAGTGACCCCTAAATAGCATGTTTACCTTTTGGAAATAAGTTGGCTACGTGTCCCAACATTTCTAAAAGTTGCTTTTGCTAAGGACTTAATAATGTATCATTAAATATACTTATGCACATCCTATACCTTGGAGAGAAAAATAATACTCTTTTCTTCAAATATGGATTGTTTTCAACATGTTCTAGGACACTCATACTTTGTTTTATGAGCTCTTTCTAATATTTCAGTTCTAAGAAAAGTAAACCAAACTATTATATGCCAATAAAGCACATTTATTATGAATCACTGGCTATTTATAGAATAAAAGGAAGCTGTGTAATGCACTTGACCAGCCTCCAACAACAAGCTGCCAACTGCAAACTCACTCGTTTTGATGAGCAGAATCCAACTGCTTCATTTATAACTTTGATTTTTTTTCTTAGAAATATTTATACAACTGATAACAGATATTGCATTTTGTTTTGTTATATGAATACATGTTTTATGCAGAACATAAATTCTAAGAATTCTCTTTTGGGGTGATGGAAAACTATAATGTATTTTTCATGAAAATTGCTTTTATTTAAACCATATAAAAGTGTTGGTCATATTGCTTGCATTCTATTGAGCAACGGCAGTTCAAAGGCGATGTCTTTGTTATCCTGTATATTAGCTTGCTAGGCTGCTCTATAAAGTACCAGAGTTTGGGTGGATTTAACAGCAGAAATTATGTCCCACAATTCTGAGAGCTAGAACTCCAAGACCCATATGTCAGCAGGATTGCTTTCTTCTACGGTAAGGTCTTTCCCCTTCACATGGCCTCTCCTCCCTGTGTCTCCACATGCTCATTCTTCCCTCTCTGTCTGTTTGTGTTCAAATTTACTCTTCTCATGAGGACACCAGGGCTCTGATAGATATCAGGTTCAACCGTAATGACCTCATTTTCACTTATTTACCTTTTTAAGGACCTTATCTCCAAATACTATCACATTTTGAGTTAATGGTGGTTTGGACATCAATATATGAATTTGGAGGGGACACAATTCAGCCCATAGTACCATGGATTTTGGCAAAGTAACTTCACGAGTTTTACTAAACAATGTATTTTAAAGAACAATTAAAGATTGGTAAATCTGTGATACCACTAGCTTATACCACAGGAGCTCACCCATACTGTTTCAATGTGACTAAAATGTAGATATACATAGACTTGCAAAGTTAAGGAACTTAAGAGACTATGTTTTCTATGACAAACAATACAATAAGCTCATAAAAATGTTTAAAAGAACCACCAAAAACTGTTCTACAACTCTAATTGTCAAAATACAAGAAATGCATCTTTGTAGAGATTGCTGAAAGGTTCTGAAAGCCTTCCCCACAAATTTAAATCCTCTTGTTCTGACCCTCCATTGTAGTATTCCTATCTGGTTGTCTATAATAGGCAAATCCATAGAGACAGAAAATAGATAAGTGGTTGCCAGGGATTTAAGACGAGGAAAATGGGGGAGTAATTGTTAATGGGTTTGGGTGTTTTGGGTGTGATGAAATGCTCTAAAATTAGATAGTTGTGATAGTTACACAACTCTGTGAATATACTAAAAACCCACTGAATTTTACATTTTACACTAGTTACATTAAAGATGACGTTTATTGTATGTGATTTATATCTCATAAAGCAGTTGTTAAGAGAAATAAAAACAACATAGAAACATAAAAAATTAATCTTTAATTAAAGAATCCAACTCTAGACAGACACCTGCATTTATTAAACTTAGTTTCATATTTTTATCCTTTTGATTTAATTTTCCTGTACTGTTCATATCATTTGCAGACTTCTAGCAAAGAAGAAAAGGAGAGGAGGTTGTGAGGAGAAGAAAAGGAGAAAAAAGTAGAAGGAGCAGGAGGAAGAGAAGAAACAGGAAAGAGAGAGGGAGAAAGAGAAAGGATGGAGCTTTACCTTAGATCCCAAAACTGGTGTCTTGTAAAAGTAAAACTGGCAAAGCAAGATAATAAGAGCACAACCTTTTCACAAACATAAAACGGCTATTCTGCCAGATTATTCCAATTGAAAGGGGTATTTGTTGAAGAGATTGCAACAGTTTCTGAGTTTTTACAGACAAATCCAAACTATGGCCTTTGGTAAATAGGATGGGGAAAAACATTCTTCCATTTGTCATGATTTTGTACAGCAGACTGAAAACAGATTTCCCAGAGACAAACATGCTCTGGTAGTTGCTGCTTTTCCACTTATTTCTTCCTCTCACTATATCATATCACTCCTCTACCCCCATATCCTCCATCAGAGGGGCTGCACGATCTTGTTGTTTATAAAGAGGGGGATCCATGAAGACATGTTGAGGTAACTTACCTGAAAGTTCTCAGTGTCACTTTACTTACTAGTTTTCTGGGAGCTTCTCGATCACTGGATGACATCATGCTTCATTCCCCTGAGGCTTACTCCCTTCATGTCAGAGAAGGTAAGCAAAGGACTATGCTTTCTCTATGTGGCTATGTTACAGGTAGATTATCTGACTCAAATAGCTATGTCCAGTATTACTTTTTAAACTCAGTATAGTGCTGTGATTACCTAAAACGCCCGTACATACTTCCTGGACTCAACTAAAGGGAAAAGGGACATTGGGGCATGTAGTTAATACTGGTAATGGCCATTATTAGTAAATGGAAGTCGCAAGGTCTTGGAGACATATATCTTGAGAGACGAAATAAAAATAGAGATTAAGGTGCAAAAAAATTTCTATCTACAGTGATGGGATTAAGGATACTTCTTGCCTGACTAAACTCAAAATGATCTGGAAAAGAATTTAATGAGTATAGTAGGCTAACGGACTGATAACTGAGTTTAAAGGGTGCGCAAAAATATTTTCCTTGGTATTTTAAAGGTTCTGATAGCAAGGAAGACAGCACAGCTGACTGCCTCTCGTTCCCCTCATTTGATCTGCAAGGTTGCTCTGTCCACTGACAGAATGGATGAATTGGCATAGAAACACCCAATTCTAAGGGTCATCAGCATTATTAGTTTTAGTAGCCATAGTATCAGATTTGCAGTTTATACTATATTCCCGCAGAAGATATCAGTGCCAGAAATTACCTTTCTTCTTTGCTCTGTTCTGCACGATGAAAGGCCGATCCCTAGAACTGTGCTGGTCAGTGAGAAAGGCTTACAGGGAGAGCTCAAGAGCTGGCTGAGGAAGCATAAGGGAGATAAAGGCTTGGGGGTTGGGGGAGGGCAATGGGGAAAAGGGGACATATGTAATACTTTCAACAATAAATATTTATTAAAAATAAATTTTAAAAAGGTACTGCAGAGAAGAGTGGAGCAAGTGTTGCTTGTAAATCTTAGGTTTTGAGAGCCATATGACTTCCTTCACAACCTCTCACCCCTGCCACTGTGATAGGAATGTGGCTGCTGGCAATACATACACAAAAGAGTGTGGCCCATTCCAAACAAAATGTATTTACCGAAGACGAAGGGATCTGCCATGTTTGGTAAACCTTGCATGCAGGCATGGTGTCTCCAAAACTTGGATGGGGTATGTGTAATTTAGGGTGTGTGGGTAGGTGATGGGAGGTGAGGAAGGTAAGAGAAAGAGGGGAGGAGTGTGATGAGCATGACTGGGAGAGACAGGCAGAGGGAGAGGAGGAGAGGGAGAGAAAGAGAGAAGACACATTACATTATAAATATACCAGTATTGCACAGTAGGTTAAACATGGCCTCTTAAAATTTCACTTCAGAACTGCATTCTGTTGCTAAAATGTTCAGTCTTACCTGCTAAAATGCACAGGACCTTGAAATCCATGATATTTTAGGCCATTGTCTTCCTTTAATATATTTAACCTTTCTAAAAGTGGGAAGGAGAAAACTGTGGTTAAGCACTTGGGTTTCTGACTAATACCATTCCTTTCTGCCCTACCCACTTAAAAACTTATTAATGGGCTCTGGCCAGGTGCCTCAGTTAGTTGGAGCATCATCCCATACACTAAAAGGTTGTGGTTTCGATTCCCAGTCTGGGTACATATCTCAGGGATGGGCTCTGCCCGTGATCAGGGTGCCTACGGGTAGCAACCGATTGATATTTCTCTCTTTCTGTTTCTCTCTCCCCACTTCTCTCTCTAAAATCAATAAACAGGAAATCATCGATCAGAATGTCAAACCTCAGAGGGAAGGTAGGGGAGGGTGGGGGTAAGGGAGACAGATCAACCAAAGGACTTGTATGCATGCATATAAGCCTAACCAATGGACACAGACAACAGGGGGGTGAGGGCATGAGTGTGTGTGTGTGTGTGGGGGGGGGGGTTAATGGGAGGATAAGGACACATATGTAATACCTTAATCAATAAATAAATTAAAAATAAATAAATAAACATATCCTCAAGTTTGGATAAAATAAAATCTATTAATAGAGCCAGAACCGGTTTGGCTCAGTGGATAGAGCGTCGGCCTGCGGACTCAAGGGTCCCAGGTTCGATTCTGGTCAAGGGCATGTACCTTGGTTGCGGGCACGTCCCCAGTGGGGGGCGTGCAGGAGGCAGCTGATCGGTGTTTCTCTCTCATCGATGTTTCTAACTCTTTATCTCTCTCCCTTGCTCTCTGAAGAAAATCAATAAAACATATAAAAAAATCTATTAATAGGAAAAGTGTTTTCCAAAACATTCTTTGAAAATATAGAGCTTTAATTCACATTACTGGCAAGGACTCATGTCAGATTTCAGTGGAGAAGATGGTGTGGGCCTAGGGGGCAAGCTTAGAGGAGGAAAAGCATGGTGAGGGTTTTGCAAAGGCAGAACCACTATAGAGGCAAAGAGGAAAATTATGAAGGCACTGACAACATGCAGCTCAGCTACTCTCTGAGGACAAATTAAAACTTGCCAGTTCCACCAAAAGCTACTTTTGGTACCTAGTGAATTTCTTTAACATGTCCTATGACAAAACTCATATTAATTTACTGCAGTATTTATTTCCTTATTTTATTGATGTTTTATTTTTAAAAGAAATTTATATGATTGTTTGTTGTGGTCATTGTTTATGAACATAAATTGAATAAAGAGAAAAATTTTGAATACTTAATTTCCTAATAAGTATACCATAATGTAAAATATAAAATGAAAATGACATTTAGATTTTAAGAAGAAAAATGATCTACAGATTGAATAAATTTCTTATGAATTATTTAGCTGATTTAAACTTAAGTTTGTGATCCAGATATATTTATCATTCTTTAAATAAC
>NW_005871190.1:0-5631 GCF_000147115.1 Myotis lucifugus | reverse complement strand
AAATATTGGTAGTAAATGTGAGATTCAATTTTGAATAAAAACTTTTGCTTATTATACAGACTCAGGAATTATGTTAATTGTTAGTATAAAGGCCAGTTAAATGTTGAATTTGGTTCGGTATAGTACTTCCTAATTCTCAAGAGGAGAATGTGCTCAGAGCTGGCAGCATCACCAGGTTTTAGAAATCTCCCCAAACAGCACTGTCTACAGCCTGTTCTCTTTGATCCCCTCCTTCTCCACTTACACATTATATTGGCTAAGGAAAAATATTCTAAATTTAGATGTTTGTCACTAAGACACTTATATTAGAATGAACACAATGCTTTTGATTTCAAATTAATTTCCTTAGAACAAAGCAAATTGAAAGGCGGCTGGAGGGTGAGATACACAGTTTGGAGAACAATTATGTAAACTTCAATGGAGTCATATTTAGAAACAAATAAAAACATACACACACAATAGTGTACTTTAATTCTCTATGATAGAAAAAAGACATAATTGTCACATGTTGCAATAGTATAAATTGTCTCCATATTTTTAATAACATTATAAAGGCTAGTTTATATCCATAAAACTATCATGTGCTTATTACAGTATATTAAAAAAATTAATCTAAACCTGGTTTTAAGTATCAATTATTTAATCTTGCTACTACCTTATGTATAACTACTATTATTATTCCCATTTCATGGATGAGAAAACTGAGGCATCTGTTTTAGCAATCCATCTATATTAATAAAAGGGTAATATGCTAATTAGACTGACCATATTCCGGACATCATTCCAGACATCCTTCCTGACGAAGCCAGGGCCAGAGGGCACCAGGTCCCGGGTGCCAGAGGGAATCTGGTGCCAGCAGTGGTGCCAGCAGCTGGGGAAAGGAAGGCCTACTCTTGCACGAATTTTTGTGCATCGGGCCTCTAGTATATAGATAATAAACAAGAATGAATGAGAATGCTTGTGGAATAGGAATACAAGGTTTCTTCTTGAAAATATGTATATACTGAGATATATATAAAGAAATAAAGAAATAAGTGGAATTGGAATATTAATTTGCAATAATATTTCTAAAATTAAAAAAGCAAGACTATGAAAAACTTTTAAAAAATTGAATCAACTATTTACATAGTATCAATTCCCAACAATGGATGATAGAATTCAGAACTCTGGCATACAATCTTCCTCTCCTACATTTTAACTATCATTACTTTTTAATATTTTCATAGTGTCAAATTTATAACATTTTCATTTCCTTCTGTAACCAAAATTTACACTGTTGCTTTTTCTTAGATCTATAGTTAAATAGATCATGTCCATTTCTTACCAGGATTTCATTTTGAAATGTGTTTTCTAATTTTTTTTAACTTTTATAGATCTTCAAAAATATTTTTCAAGGAGAACCATGTATTCCCCAAGCATTCTCATTAATTCCTGTCTATTATCTTGATACTTAGAAGTCAATTGTTAAGACAGTATTTTTCCAATATTATTTTGTATTAGTTTCAAGTGTACAGCATAGTGGTTAGACAACCATATATTTTAGAAAGTGGTCCCCCCGATATTTTCAGTACCCACCTGGAGCCATACATAGCTATTATAATATTGACTTATTATGCTGTACTTTACATCTCCATGACTATTCTGTAGCTACCAACTTATACTTCTTAATACTTTTACTTTTTTCACCCATCCCACCAACCCCCTCTCCTAACTGGCAACCATTATTCTGTCCCCTGTATCTATGAGTCTGCTTCAATTTTGATTATTTGTTTATTTTGTTCTTTAGATTCCACATATAAGTGAAATCATAGGGTATTTGTATTTCTCTGTCTAACTTATTTCACTTAGCGTAATATCCTCTAAGTCTACCCCTGCTGTCACAAATGGCAAGATTTCATTCTTTTTTATGACTGATTAATATTCCAGTGTATACATAAACTATGTTTTCTATATCTAATCATCTATTGATGGACACTTATGGTGCTTCCATATCTTGGATAAATGTAATGAACTCAGGGATGCATATATCTTTTCACATTAATGTTTTGGATTTCTTTGGGTAAATACCCAGATGTGAAATCGCTGGGTCATAAGGTAGTTCTGGTTTTAATTTTTAGGGAACCTCCATACTGTTCATAGTGTCTGTACCAATTTGCAATTCCACCAAAAATGCATGATGGTTTTCTTTTCTCTGCATGCTCACCAACATTTGTTATTGATTTATTAATGACAGCCATTATGATAAGTGTGAGGTGATATCTCTTTGTTGTTTTAATTTGCATTTTTCTGATAATTAGCAAAAGTGGGTATTTTTTCATATGTGATTGGCCATCAGTATGTCCTTTTGGATAAATGTCTATTCAGGCCATCTGCACATTTTTAAATTGGATTTTTTTTCTTTTTGTTGTTGAGTTGTATGAGTTCTTTATACATTTTGGATATTAACTCCTTATTGGGTACATCATTGGTGAATATCTTTTCCCATTCAGGATGCTGTCTCTTTTTTCATTGTTGTTAATGGTTTTCTTTGTTGTACAAAATTTGCCCATTTTTTACTTGGATTATTAGGACAGGTACATGGAAAAATTGAAACTAGATCACCTCCTTATACCATACACAAAAGTAAACTAAAAATGGACTAAAGACTTAAATGTAAGATCCAAAACCATAAAACTACTAGGAGAAAAACATAGACAGTCAATTCTCTGACATTGCTCTTAGTAATATTTTTTATTTTATATCTTCTTGGGCAAGAAAACAAAAGCAAAAAAATGCATGAGACAACATCAAACTAAAATTTTTGCACAGCAAGGAAACCATCAACAAACACAAAGAAAATCTACTGACTGAGCAAAGATATCCATCAATGATACATCTGATAAGAGGTTAATATCCACAATTAATTAAAAATGCATACTTCTTTCTCTTTTTTTAAAAATGTACCTTTTAATGTACATTTAAAATAATAAAAAATAATTTTTGCTTTAATTATTATACTTTATTAGGCTGCAGTATGTTTTTTAAATGACTTTTTTAGAGGAATCTAAAAGGTGGCTCTGTGATTGAGCATCCACCCATGCACCCCTGTAGACCACTGGTTTGATTCCCAGTAAGGGCCCATGCAGAGATTGTGGGCTCAATTCCAAATGTGGGGTGTGCAGGAGGCAGCCAATGAATGTTTCTCTCTCATTGATGTTTCTATCTCTCTCCATCTCTCTCCTCTCTCTCTAAAATCAATAAAAAACATTTAAAAAGTTTAAGTCAAATGTATACTAGACTAAGAATTACATAATATCTGTGATGACTTTCAGATTTAACTTTGGCATGGAATTCATAATTGTTTTGATTCCGAATCATCTATTAAATTGATGGGGAAAAACATATTTTCAACAAATTTTCAGATATTTTTAAAATTACAAAATACTTAACTACCCCTGGCCAATGTTGCTAAGTGGTTAGATCATTGACCTGACCACCAAAGGGTCATGGGTTAGATTCTCTTTCAAAGGTACATACTTGGGTTAGCAGTGGTTTCCAAACTTATTTGGCCTACCGCCCCCTTTCCAGAAAAAATATTACTCAGCCCCTGGAAATTAATTTTTTTTCAAATTTTAATAGCAGTTACTCATCGCCCCCAAATGCACCTGTGGCCATCACCGCCCCCCTGGATCGCTGCAGCGCCCACCGCTGGGCGGTAGCGCCCACTTTGGGAATCACTGGGTTATAGGTTCATTCTCCGCCCTGGTCTGGGAGCCTTGGGGAGGAAACCAGTTGATGTGTGTCTCACATAGATGTTTTTTTCTCTCTGTCCCTCTCTTTCTCTCTCTTTTTTTCTCCCTCTCTCCCTCCCTTCCACTCTCTCTAAAAATCAAGGCAAGGGAATAGCACTTTACCAGATCACCAGTTAATTTTAACTTCAATTTGATCCTTTCAAAAACTGCATATTTGATTTATTTTGATATCATAACAAACTAGAACTGTGTCTGACAGCATAGATGCTTAAAAATGTTTGTTAAATGAATCAATTAGTTAATTTTTAGTTAATTGCCACCTATCCATTTTCCTTGTTTTTTAATAATTAAATATAGAGATTCATCACATATAAATTCTAAATTACAACAATGACTGTTTTTGAGTTTAGTCTTATAAAATGCTAAATGCAAAGTAATGTTTGATATTTCTATAGAAAATGCAGTTTTGAAATTTAAGCAACAGTTAAGAAGTGTGAACAGCTATCAAAACCAAGAAAATGTGTTTTGAAATTGTTATCATAACATGTAACTTTTTCCCTATAATGACTCTTTTCCATTTTAGGCATTGTTTTGGAGTTTATTATTAAAGCTTTAATTTAAATAATATCTGACATCTCTTGTCTTCCAGAAATTTTATATTTGCTTATTATCAGTTATTAGTATTTTATTTTATTTTATACTTTAACATCAAAATAAAATTTTATTCAATTATTCAAATCAGTTTTGATTTGTGCTCTAAATTTCAGATTTGAAATTGCTATCATGGACTTGTAACAGGTATTTTAATAATAATAATGATGATGATAACTTCGAGGATTTAGTCATGTGACCTTATAGTAAGAAATTAATGTTGGAAGCATTATATCAGTTTCACAAATGTATGCTTTAATTCCAGGTGAATTTAAATAATTTATAAGTACTGGGCTCATGCTAATTCAGGCAATACTAAGATAAATATTTTTGCTAAGTTTATGGAAAAATAACTCATAAATGGTTTACAATAGTTTAAATATGTAACTCTATATTGCAATTGCAGCCTCCTGCTTCTTTTGTGGTGTAAAAACATACCCCAGTTAGGGAACCCTTTCACCCTCCCCACCTGGGTGTCCATTTGTGGGACTCTTTCCCTCTCCCTACATGGGAGTCTGTACTTGTTCTTCAATAAATCTCCACCTTTGCTATACAAAAAAATACCAACAAACAAACAAACAAACAAAAAAACAATTCAACTTCTGGGCTCTCCAAGTCCCACTTCATGTGATGTTTAGGGGTGGCTAGTACTCCCTATATCTTGAAGAAACCTCAAATGTGAGTGACAGCCAAAAGTAAGAGCTGGCCTAGAGTGTTCAGGCTGGAATTGAAAGGTCCTCTGTTCTGACTGCTGCTGTAGGTATTGCAGATGTCTCAAAGCAAGTGCCCATTCCCCTGGTCCCATGAACAGCCATTTCCAAGCTGCAAGTCGTCCTCAGAATGCTGCGACAGTGCTGGCCTGACTGTCCACTCACAATCAGATCACTGTGTCTCCTTCCCGCTTCTGCTCAGGAATCTGGTTACTTCTCTTTTCATGCTCTAAAAATGGCAAATAGTGGACTCAATCATTTTCCAAGAAAATGTAATCCTTGTATTCTCCCCCACTCCACCACCTTCCTTTAAATGTGGAAGAAAGATACCATCAGAACTCTCAACATATTTCCTCTTTTAAGGATGGCCAAAGTAAATATATCTTCTCTTACTGCAGATGATAAAGATTTCCAGTTTAATCGATTTTTTGCCATTTCTCAACTTTGCTCTTCAGTTGTTGTTTTTTAAAAATATAGTTTTATTGATTTCAGAGAGGAAGGGAGAGATAGAGAGGAGAGAGAGATAGAAACATCAATGA
>NW_005871189.1:3404181-3466507 GCF_000147115.1 Myotis lucifugus | reverse complement strand
AGTTTGTGGTAATTGTTATAGCAGTAATAGGAAACTAACACAGTTAATTTAACATTTTGTTACAAATTATAGAAACAAAATAATAAAAATAATCAAATAAGTAGGAAACTAGGAATGTATGTCTTTTATAAAATATATGCTTTTAGAAGACTAAAAATTGGGGGAAATACTTTGGCAAATATTAGCAAAGAATTGGGTACTTATTTATTCATTTGGTAAACTAAGGGATTCTAATATTTAATGTTTCAATTTTTTTATGCAGAATTTCATTTACATCAATAATTATTTTTAAATGCCATAAAATTATAGCCCAGTGCTCACTAGTATAGGTTCATGGGCAAGAATCTATGCCCTGGAATAGAGAGGGCCAGATATAATTCAACCTTCGCCTAAATACTAGATGTGAGGCATTGGGCAATAAAATATCCCTCAGTCCCTTAATATGTCCATTCAAATATAAAATGAAGATAATACTCCCTACGATATTTTAAGGGTTAAATTAAATAACACTATAAACTCTTTTAAAAAATGCTTGCCATATGACTAGGAGCTCAATAAATAACAAAGATGATAATGCTGATGATGAAAATATTAAAAACAAGACAATAGGCCCTAAATGGAGTCAGTTATGCTAAGCCCCATGTCACCAAACCTAATTACAGTTTGGCTCTCCCAGAAATGGAACTTTAAACCAGTCAATCAGGAATCACCTGATCAGCATTTGTAGGCAATGCTTATGACTGTAAGGGCTACAAGGAATATCAAGAGATGGTGAGGCCAACTCCCAAAGGATTTATGGCTTAGAAACCAAAGATAAGCTTATTGACTGATGTTGCTTAATGTTAACTCCTAGTTTCATTATATGCTCATTTTAATACATTAGCATCCCACAGGACACACCCCGTGATACCATTATTAGAAATGAAAAGTTGATATAAAGATACAACATGGCCAACTGTGCTCTTCTGAAAAGTCTCCACCCTTTTCCTAGAAAAAATCCTGAATATTTCTTTCCCTTATGGAATGCCTTACCCCCCAATTAAATGAACCTCAATAAAGAAAGAAAATTTTGCTAAAAGGGGGGCTTCTCTGCCTGTGGAGTAGCTACTCTCTGACTCACTGCTTCACTAATAAACTCTCTTTCATTTTAAACTCTATGCTGGCTTGTGTTTGAATTCTTTCCTGCATGAAGCCAAGATCCCACAGTGGGTCATAGATCTTTGGATCCCCAGGTCCCCAGAGGCCTGCATCAATGCCATCCCCAATAAGGAAAGTAACCTTGCAATAACCAATCCCCTCTTCTGCCTAGGCCAACTTCCATGTTGCTGCTCACTTCTACCTACACAATCTGTTTTATATGGCTCCTTGGTTCTTCTTTCTAACTGCTAGATTTAATGACACCCAACTTATGAATCATTTAAAGAAGCCAATAATATCTAAAATTTCCTCATTTGAATTTTGTTTTTTAACATGATGAGGAGGTGGATGATAAAGGTGGTGATGATTTCCTGCTGTTAATACTGACAGGAAGCCTAACATTGAAATTTTACAAAGGTTGTGAAATAGGAATTTTGGGGGGTGAAAAAAGACAGGTTTTAGGAAATTTTGGAAATTAAGGGGACCATGAAGGAAGCACAGGGCTGCAGAGCAGCAGAAGGTATATTTCCATAGAATAGGGAAGCTGAAAAGCTGCAACAGGTACATTTCCATAGAATGAGGGAGCTGGGAACAGCAAAGGTCTATATTTACAAAATAAAGAGAAGGAACCCTTCATCTAGGAGAAGAAGAAAGCCCAAAGTGAATAGGAAAACATTAAGGAAAGAGGAGGGAGAACCTCACAAGTCCCATGTGAGGTTTGACGTTTGAGCCTAGGATTTACTATAGTAACCGGTCTAAAGGAATAGTGACCAATCAGAGGGGATATTAAGGCACCAGGATCTGCAGCTTTTATAAGCCATAGGGAAAAGGACTCTGTGGGACCCTTTTTCCTTCCCCATGTGGGAGTCTGTACTTGTTCTTCAATAAATCTCCACCTTTGCTATACTACCCTCTGTCCGTGGATTCATTCTTTGACTCTGCCGACAAAGAATCCGGGTTCCAGTCCAAAAATTCCATTTCAGTTGCATTTAAAGGTTTGGGGAGCCGAAACCAGTTTGGCTCAGTGGATAGAGCGTCGGCCTGTGGACTGAAGGGTCCAGGGTTTGATTCCGGTCAAGGGCATGTACCTGGGTTGCCGGCACATCCCCAGTGGGAGATGTGCAGGAGGCAGCTGATCGATGTTTCTCTCTCATCGATGTTTCTAACTCTCTCTCTCTCTCCCTTCCTCTCTGTAAAAAATCAATAAAATATATTAAAAAAAAAAGATTTGGGGAATCTAATGTGTAAAGACAACATTTTCAAAATATCAGTAATGCCAGTATATAAGTGGCAAAATTTATGTGTACAGTGGCAGTGACAGAAGGTGGGTAATGAGGGAGGTAGAGACCAGAAGCAGAGGTAAAATAAAGGTAAGCCATTTGACCAGTTAACTGGGAGGCAGCACTGGATTCAAATGAAGGATTAATAAGCTAATATCTACCAAAGGTAAAAATAAAAACTATTAAATGGGAAAAAATTTAGTCCATAAATTCAGAAATTTTTTAAATGTTTTTTGAGTGATGACATATCCTTTAAAACCTTCATTTCATCTCATTTTTGTGGGGAAAAAACCGCAACTTTGGTCATTTTTATGTAAAGTAATTCCCAATAAAGATCAGCTTACTGAAATGCAAATTTGGGGTTTTTTTTACTAGACTTTTAGTATTTTCCCAATAAGCACTAGTGTTGCAGCAGCTCTTTATGTTGTTAAAATGTAAAAAACAAACAAACAAAAAAACAATTAGGCATACATTTTCATTATTCTTTTACACAGCCACAAAACCTATCAATATTATCAATACACACTTAACCTTAAATCATTAAAGTTTCCAATAAATACTTTTTATTTTAATATTTTCTGAAGTGTTTTGTAAAATGTTTTCCTGTAGCAAACTCTAAAAATTCTATTTCAGCTCTAGTCACTGATCCATCAAAACACTTAAAGCTCAAATTCTGTTAAGCATCTATGCCTGACATTTTCTTTTAAGAGGAAATTAGAAGTAATCAGTTGTGCTGGCCTAAGGGAATTTCCAATGAGAAGTGCTATCCCAATATCTGACTTCTAGGCTTTAACTCTTAATTTATTATGAATATGCATTTCTCTTTTTATAAAATAAAATGAGTATTTAAAAAAACACTGTGGGTATAATCCTTTAATACAATCTATTTCCAAAAGAGCTGTGTTCCATTTTGGCCTCATGTTTAGGAAAACAATAAGCAAGATGCATATTAGTTACTTTACATCATTCGTTATTTTTCCTGTTTTATTCTTTTATTTATACTACTAGTACTATTATAAGTCTAAACTATTAAAGTAGTAATTGAGTTTAAGTTTTAATCTAACATAGTTGTATAAGATGTCTTACCTAAAGAAAATCTAAGGGCATATGAAATAATACCTTTAATTCCAATTGAATTGATTTGTTAAACTGACCCAAGTGAGGAATATTAACATAAAACCTCTAAAATATTTTTATTGGATTGCTGCCCTGAAAGATAGCATAGCAAAACTCATTTTCTCATGGGGGAATACAACTAATGACAATATAGACAAATGCCATAATGTCTGGAACACATTTAATTATTGACAATCTAATAGAGTTTAAAACTTCCATTGTCTTATCTGATGACTGTAACTTCCAATCACCTGTACCCTAAGGGCAGAGTTACAAAGATGGGCAAGATTAAACTATAGGCCAACATGTTCTAGTATTAAACTTCTCCAGCATGTTGGGGTGATTAGCAATTTTTATTTTATTATATTATGTTCATTTATATACTTTAGTTCTATTATATTTTCAATGTATGAAAACTAAAGGTTTTTAAATAGATAACAGATGTATAATACTTTGTGTAAATATAAAAAGAAGAGTTAAATCATCTAGTAGAAAAAGAGGAATAGACAAAGAGGAGAAAAACTGAGTAGAGAGGGAAAGAAATCTCAAAAATATCAGTGCCTTGAAGAGGTAATACTTATACTAATGTCTACTGTGTATTTCCAATGCTTATTATTTAATGACCATTGTTGGGTTGAATGAGATTAAATAAAGCCTTTTTTAGGGTCCAAATATGGATCTGATTAAGAGACATACAAAGGAGTCAGGAAGATGAAAATCAATGTTAGCTAAAAATTCACTCCTCCATTAGATGGACCAACTCACCCCCCAGAGAAAATAAAATTCTATGAGGGTGGGCCCTTTACTTTACTAGTGGTAGTTTACAGAGCAGAGCACACTATCTCAGAAGACGGAGTGGGCTGAAAGAGAGGGAAATGAAGGATCTGAACTTGGTATCTTGTCAGAAACTTACCAATCAAATCAGCCATCCCTTGGAGTAAGTGAAGTATGGGAAATAATCTAAGGTTGGTAATCCAGTTTAGTGAATCTCCTATTGGCTGCTCATTGAAATTACCTGAGGAGTTTTATAAAATACTTATGTCTGGGTCCCTTCCCCAAAGATTCTGATTTAATTGGCATTGGTCTTCAAAATAATGACTTGTTTCATCTATTTCTAGGTTTAAGGTGAAAATCTGTTACAGTGGGTTTTTGTGAACCAAATTTAGTATTACAAATAAATGCAATTTATACCTTTAATATCACATTTAAAGGTAAGGATGATTATTATTATGCCATATGGTTATTAAGTACAAGGAGTAATTATAATAAAGTAAATGAAATTATAGGTTTTTCATACATCACAAGGCTAGGTTCTCTCTGGGATATCTTGAGTCTCTAAGCTTTTGATTACATTGATGAGGTCATAGGTTTGGGGGCACATTATGGAGTGAACTTTGGTCATTTATCTTTTGACTGGCAGTTTCCTACTTCAAATCAATACAGAAGAGTCAAGTAAAGAGGTAAGTAACAACACAACACAGTAGGGAACACAGGAGAGTAAAAGAAGAAAGCAAAAGCAAAAGGAAAGATGGGAAGATAAAAAGATGACAGAGAAAAGACCAAAGGCAACAGAAATGTAACTTTCATGGATTGGTTGAATTGATAATAATTATGAATTGGCTGAATTCAGTATTACAAAGAACAGTAATTTAGTTTTTGTAGGAAAACTGCCTTTCAGTAAAAAAAAAAAAAGACAATGAGAACTTGTAAATTCCATATTACAAGGCTCATTAATGTGAGCCTGGGCTACATGATCTGTTTCTGCCAATGGGATGAACATGGATGTGATATTACCACACTGAATAGAAGCTTGAATGAGAATGAGTGGACCTGCCCAGGCCGCTTGTTCAAGCCTCCATGGGGGCGGCCTGAGTTTTAGGGTGAGAAGACATGGGAAACAGAGCCTCCCCAACTGATGCAAGCTAAACAGAGCCAAGCAGAACTGCAGCTGACTCACAACCATAAATAATAGTCATTTACTGTTGCAAGTAATGGAATTTTGAGGGCTGTTTGGTGCCATAATGAAAACTCATTAATACTTATATTGTCTGGCATAATAATTTATTAATGTGGAAATGTGGAGGCTTTCTTCATAGCAGGGACAAGAGAGTACACTGCTGGAATATATGATTTTCTTACATACCTCATAGTAATTCCATGGGCAGTAATAAACATTAAAAATTATCATAATTTAATATGAACAATCAGAAGATTATATCCTACAGGAATGAAGATTTGTGTCATTCTATAAGTTAAAAAAATGATATTGTCTGTGGCTATACTATCAAAATGAAAAGAGACACTAAATAAACAATAGAAGAAAAAAAACAACAAATATCAACTATGGTTTGTGATCACTTGCAGAAATAAAATCTATAGCAGTTATGCATATATACTGGTACATGCTGTAGTCTTCCCCCATTTTCCCTTATGAATTTACCTAAAGTGGGAAGGTAGTTAAAGATGCAATTATATCTTTAAGTTATAGGGTAACAAAGGGTATTATGAACAAGAGAAGAATAAATGCCATTACAAGATGAAATAGACGGGAGTTGGTTTTCCCATTTTTGTGTTAAGAATGTGTATTTGTTTGTATGGATAACAGTGGGTTATCTTTAGTGGTAATGTGTTATTAATGCCATTGCCTGTAAGTTTAAATATAGTTAGAAGGGTATGTGTGGATTCTCTAACCATATTTGGGGGGAAGGCGGGGAGGTGGTGCCACCAGTTCAGCTCCCAGTATTAGATCCTGAGAAGAAGATTAATCTACAGAAACTTTACTGGGTAGTGTTCTTGCAATCAATACTTCTCTGAGGGAAGAAAAAGAAGCTGAGGGAGAAAAAGAACTTCAATACAGTCTCAGAAGCCTCCGCTGATCCAGCAGGAGGTTCTGAAATGAAATGAGTGTGGAATTGGAAGTTACCTGTTTGTTCCCCTTCATTCCATATATAACTGTTAGTTTACCCAATGATTCTTCTAGATATCTTCCTCAGATCTAACTTAGTTCTAATCTTCCTCAGATCTAACTAAGTTCTTGATAGGCACTTGATAGCTTTTTATTTATTTATTCATTTTTTTGGCAATAGTTTTGTTTTTTGTTGTTGTTTTTTTTGTATTTGGCAGCTATAGCCTGTAATGTTTTATCATCTCTATGCCTTTATGTTTTACATTTTTACAATAAGCATATCTTATATTTACAATTTTTAAAAAGATAAAGGACTTTCTACAGAAAAAAAGGAGTAAAATATTTATCTGATTTTTTCCTTATCTGTTTTTTAACCAGTTTCCAATCTTCAAATAGTCTGCTAGTTTTCCATGAACCTTTTGAGCCACATTGTAAGATGAAAACAAATGTAGCCTCTGATTTAAAATTGATTTGACAATATTGGTTTGATGTATTTTTTACAGCTTTCTACTAAAATAAACATAAAGGCAAAGAGAAGATGAAAACCTATAGCACCACTAAAAATGTAGTCACTGTTTTAAATATGTAAGGTTTTCTCTGAAATATGGACTCGTCACAGAATTGAGAAACATCACTACTGATGAACATCTGCTATACTCATGTAATAGTAAAGCAAATCCCTCATCACTCCTGCCTAATACTCATCCTGCTTTACAAACTTGGTTTTTCTTCCAATCAGAAAACTGAGTAATCCCCATCTATTGTGTAGATCCTATTGTTTAAATGTTATTTCCAGGCTGTCTGATGCAGCCTAAGTACTATTTCCATCCATCAGTCTCTGATAAGGATTTTATGTATTAACACCTAGAAAGAGACTAGAACCACACACACAGACAATTTGTTTCCAAGTAAACAGGTACCTATATGTGGTTGCATACTTGCAGGTTGTTGCAGACTTGTAGGTTTCACCTCCATATGTATAAAGCACAGTAAGTGGCAGAGACAGAACATATCCCCAGGGACAATGCATGCTGGAGAGCAGTTGTAATGCCCCCCATGTTTGTGGAAGTTATGGTAAGAAAATATTGCTTTTCCATTCACTAGAGCCAAGTCAACTACATCCTGCCATTTTCTGGAATGGGAGTTACAGCTATGCACATTTACTTTACTATTTTCTTTGTAGTGAAATAAAGGGAATATATATGGTTGGCTTATTGGCAAACACTTTTCTATACAGATGTATCCTCATTAATAGATATGTCAACATAAATAAACTACATAAGTGGCTTATTAAAATTTCAAAACAAAAGGAAAAGAAAATCTTATATCTTAAATATAATTACCTTAAATCTAAAATAATGTTATATTTATATGTTTATGTCTGTTATATTTACATATTTTATATGTAATACTAGAGGCCTGGTGTATGAAATTTGTGCACTTGGGGGGAGGGTGTCCCTCAGCCCAGGCTGCGCCCTCTCCAATCTGGGACATCCCTCTCACAATCCAGTACTGTTGGCTCCCAACCGCTCCCCTGCCTGCCTGCCTGATTGCCCCTAACTGCTCCCCTGCTGGCCCGATCGCCCACAACTGCCCTCACCTGCAGGCCATCTTGTGTCCACATGGGGGCGGCCATCTTGTATGTTGGAGTGATGGTCAATTTGCATATTATCTCTTTATTATATAGGATATGTCACCTATAATTTATATGTATATACTATTTATTATAAAGTACAGATTAATACTTTATAAACTCATTGGACATTTTCAATGTATCTAAGAGGAGAAAATACCGAATCTTTATGAAACAAGAGAGCAAATTGTGAGGTCAACATGACTTTAAAATTGAGTCGAAGATGAGAAGATTGAGAGACAGAAAGTGCTTATTGAAATCCATTGAATATAGCTATATTAAAAATACATCGCATAAAAGGAAGAGAAAAACTAAATTCCAGATAACAATATAGCAAATATTTATAGATTTTTAAGAAAAATTTGATAACCCTATAATTTTAGACCCACCATGTTTTTTGTTCATTAGTAATCATAGGAAAGGAACAAAAGCATTGTATCTAGAAGGCCCCAAAATGCACTAGGTCTCCCATTCCCTCGTAGAGAAAAAAGTTTTTGAAGAAATGTCCATAAGACTTCTGAAACATATACCAAAATTAGAAAAGTCATAATTAAAAATTAAGAAAAATACTTGTTTCAGCTCCAATAGAATCATAAAAAATACACCCTGAATTGAACTGGAAGCTGTCAAACAATTCTCATTCATTCACTGATAGCCTCAGTTAAATGTAGTTTTTCACTGTCTTCACTCTGCATGCATTGGCTGGCAAAATGAAGATCCATCTTTCATTCTCAGATGGGATGCAATTAGGGAAAACACAAGAAGTAAGCTGATTTTTAAAAATAAGGAAATTATATGATATGTAAGAGACTGATTGTCCTAGCCCCTTGACTCTTCCATAAAATACCACGTGCGGGCGTGCACGTACATTGCAATTGAAACTTTGTGGCCCATACGCAGAAGTCGGTATGTTGTGGAAGAGGCGGTATTTTGTGGAAGAGCCACACTCAAGGGGCCAAAGAGCCGCATGTGGGTCGCGAGCCGCGGTTTGCGGAGTCACAGCTTGCCGACCACTATCCTAGCCTATTTGGCTCAGTGGATAGAACATTGGCCCTACCTCCTTTGCAGGTTCAATCCCTGTGCGGGAAGCAACCAATGGATGTGCATCTCTCACATCGAGTCTCTCTCTCTCTCAACCCCCTCCCTTCCAGTGGGTCTAAATAATCCTCAGATGTGGATTAACAACAACAACAACAACAACAACAAAGTGATGGTTGTTATGAAAGCAAGAAAAGCCTAATTTGAGGGGATGTATCAGAAAACACGTGGTGGGTAAATTGCAATGTAAACAGCAACAAATCAAAACTGCTTGAACATTCAGAGACATACAGGTAAGGTAAAGAAAGACTTTAAATTCTTATATTATTGGTTATTATTGCCAGAATTACTACTACATTACTTCTGTTGCCAATGTATTCCTACCATTATTATTACTACAGGTCCTGCTGCTGCTGACACTGTTCCTAATGATATAAATACCAATTCTGAAGTATACATATGTTCTCAAGCACTGGAATACATGCTTTACATAGTTAATACAATAATCTCATGAAGTTGTGACTATTATTATGTCCATTTTAAAGATGTGGAAACTATGACTGAGATTTTTAGCAACTTACCCAAATACTCTCTTATCTTTCACAATGTCATATTGATGAAGAATACAAAGCAATCTTATGACTTTAAAAATTTCATTAAACTTAAGAAATTTCTTTGGAAGGCCTTTGCTTAAAGAAGCATCGACCAACAGATTATATTTCTTTAAATATATTTACACTGACTTAAGTTAAGACACCCATGCCTTTAGAAAGGTACATATACCCAAATGCTAATTAATGTCATAAGACTAAAGTGAATTTTAGATAATACCAAATACAATGTGTTACTAAATTTTTAGGGTTATATGTTTTATAATGAAAAACAAAAAGTAAGCTAGTTAAGCAAAAACACTGACTATAACCCAAAGGTCTAAAAAATCCCACAAAATATTTACAACTGGTACATAAAACATCTTAGAAAACGCCACTGCTGGCCTTTGGTCAATTTTGCTTTGCAGTGCAGAATAGTAATAATGAAGTACAACTTCAATCGGCAGAGGAAAACGTATTTCATTTTGTGATCAGCTTAAATATCTGGATCAATTTTTGAAATCTTATACTGATGATTAAATTCCAAGGACAGCTTTGGCAGTCAAAATCTTTCAAAAATGTCACGCAAACGAATTAGGATTCTCTTAGCAGTAACTGACAATAAAGGATGCTTGTAAGCGGTCTGCCCATTTTGAGGGACACCCTCAGCCCAGATTCCCTTGGATCCTTAGCATATCTGTGTACTAGTATCACTTCCTGGCTTCAGTCTCCAAAACTCTGTTCTGAAGAATTTCCTTGGGCTACAGGAGCTGCTCTGTCTTCAGGCTAAGAGACCTACACGTGCCTGGGAGTTTATAGCTGTTGCACCCACCTGGGAGACCCTTAGCCAGTTATAGACTGAACTAAGAGTGAAGAAAGGGTTCAGGGTTTCAGACCATGTGTAATATGCATGTTACCGTTAGTTTGTGTATTCATCAACTTAGTTCCTTTATAGCATTTATAATCTGTAGTTTTTAACTATTTTCTAGTTAACTATTGCTTTACTATTTTGCTTCCTTAAATAAGAATATAGGGCACACAATAAATATTTACTCCTAACCTCATTAATCTGTTCATTTGGGCAATGATTTACTCAACTGGTATGGATTAAGTGACTACCATGTGCCAGCACTGATTAGTATGAATCTAGGTAATAGAAAAGCACTTTGAACATAGAAACACTGTCAAATGTTAGCCATAGTGCTCCAGCCTCCAATTTTTGCCTGAGTAGAGAGAATCAGGACCTATTACTTTACTGATAAGGCAATTCATACACAAAGTCTCTAATCTATAAATATAGATTTCTGAGATTCTGGGAACTATCTTGTATATGTTTTATTTCTTAAAGTGCACAAAATAATAGTTATGGCACATACCTGTGTTGAATGAAAAAAAAAGTATACATGTTCCTATACCTGTATTAGAATAATAAATGAATTTACAGTGGGAAAGGTATTGTAGCAATACCGACTACTTTATTTGATAGATAAAGAAGCTAAAGCCCAGGATGTGACTTACTTATTCCCTTAATACAGGTCTTTGCCAACAACAAGAAGGCAGGGCGTCATCACTTCCAGACAGAAGCTCCTGCTATCTCTTGAGGTTTTTATTAAATTTGTTTTGTTTTGCTTGTCTTTTGTTAATCCTTACCTGAGGATATTTTATCCATTGATTTTTAGAGAGTGGAAAGGAGGGAGGGAGGAGAGAGAGAGGGAGAGAGAGATAAATATCAATGTGAGAGAGACACATCGATTGGTGGCCTCCCACACTGCCCCACCGAGGCAGGGATTGAGCCTGCAACCTAGGGATGTGCCCTTGACTGGAATCTAACTGGTAACCCTTCAGTCAGCTAGGCCAAACTGGCTACGGTGATCTTGGGTTTTTTTAATCCTTATATTTTAAAGGTCTTCCCCATTTATGAAAAAGGAATGAAATAAAAATCAAAACCCTGCCACTGTCAGAATATAATTTTCAAATGTCTCTCCCTCTCCCTTCCTCTCTGAAATCAATAAAAAATATTAAAAACTCACAGAATTCTCATAAAAATGGATAGTGAGGTTAAAGCAAACTTTATGTAACTCAGTGAAATGCAATAGAAAAACTAATTCAGTTCAAAAAGTTGGAAAGATGAATTTTATATTGAGGGGGGGAGGTATTAAAATACAAGTTAGACACAAAACACATAAATGTCCTACAGGGCCAAAAAACAAAAACAAAAAGCTTAATTTGAGAAATTCTTTTCTCCAGAATAGTAAGGAAAATAAATGTACTTTATCAGTTATTTATAAATTTACCTCTAATTTTACAGAGTATTAGTGATGTAGTGATGTGCATTTAGTCAAAGATAATTAGAAGAAAATATGCATAATCAATAGTAAATAGCAAGTTAATTTCCCTAGGGTCAGATGACCTATATAGGTGGGTTAGGCATCACTCACGATTAACCAGTTAACTGCCACTCGTCCAAAACGGAAACCATCACCACATGCCACAATGCTAGTATTTTGCATTTAATTTAAAAAATCAACTTGCAATGAATATTATAAAAATAAATAGATTACTCATAATTCGGGTGTTCTTGAATATTTTCAGCTGAAAATTCTCACCAAAAAATGATTTTAAAGTTGGTCAGGGCTGCCATTTAGGGAAAACATTTTTTTTTTTTAATGGATGCATATGGCATGTGGGAAAGGTCTGCTGCTTGTGTCTACAGACGTTTATAGCATACAATGGGTTAAATTAAGAAGTTATCCATATCTATTCAACTTCCAAATTTTGGATAAGTATCTTTAACTCAAACTAGTTCTGTCCTTATTAACTAACAAAATCACACCAATCACATTTGTTTGTCATGACTCATTCATCTTAAATCAACTTCCTCTAACTCTGAAAAAGAAAAAAGAAAATTTTAGCAATGATCCCATAGGCACCAAATATAAAACTTTTCCAAAAGTCTTTATTCTTTTTGAATGTTCAACCATTTGATAGTATTCCCTATTCCCTTTCCGAAATCCCTTCTTTTACCTTTTTTGCAGCATTGCACAAACCATCCTTTTTCCTTTTGTGATTCTCTGCTAACACTATGTTTTTCTCATTCCTTTTTTTGTATTCAGCTACCCTCATAAATTTAGCATTCCAAAACCTAGGCCTCAATATTAACATCTTTGTTCTCTATATAAGCACTTATTAGCAATTTTTATTAAATAAAATTTTAAATATGTATTCCCAATAAAGTATCATTTGTATTAAAATAAGCCCTATTAATTAATACTAGTAACTGACAACTGGATATTCTTTTTTTATATATATTTTTTTATTCTCTAAAGTTTTACATATGTCTCCTTTTCCCCCAATTTGACCTCCCTCCTAGCCATTCCCACCCCACACAAGACCCCACCATGCAAGTGTCTGTGTTCATTGGACAATTGGATATTCTTAATGACTACAATTACCTATAGTTCCAAATATTTAAAGCTAGAATTCACATTAGAGTCCCACTATCCACACTTTTACTGTTTTCTGGTTAATGTTACTGCCATTCTCCCAACTCCAGAAGTTTAAAAATTTACTTACCTTTTTCTCTTCCTTTATTTCCTACATCCAGTTGTCAGATAAAACCTAGTAGATAAATACTGTTTGTAATGTCTCTTACATCATTTTTATTCACTCTGCCAATAGAGAGGTTAATCTCTTTCTATTTCCCACCCAACTATGACCCAGATTGTTGGCTTGTTTTGTTGAAGGCAGATTCATTCTCTCTGATTTAGCCAGATTAAGCAGTGTAAAATGTGACTTCTACAATGCCTTCTGTTTATAGTTTTCTTAGGCTCCTTACTGCTAAGATGATAAAAAAAGAATTATACTCCTTGAGGTTTTTTTGTTTGTTTGTTTATTTGTGGTTTTTTTTACATATATATTTTATTGATTTCAGAGAGAAAGGGAGAGGGAGGGAAAGATTAAAAACATCAATGATGAGGATCATTGATTGGCTGCTCTCCTGCATTCCCCCTACTGGGGATCGAGCCCGCAACCCGGGCATGTGCCCTAACTGGGAATCGAACCATGGTTCATAGGTCAACGCTCAACCACTGAGCCACACTGGCCACACCTCCTTGAGTTTTAAGGCTATCCATGATTTTGCCCTGACCTACCTATATTTCTGACATTAATTTCCTCTCCTTAATACATTGTAATTGTTTGTTCATCCACTAACCCTCTCCTCCCCAATGACTAAGCTCATGCTTTCTTAACATCCATACTGAGCATGCTTGCTTCCTCCTCTACAAATGTACATTTAGGAGGCAGACCCACATCAAGAGAACACACCATCAAAAGCCCTGTCTTCTTTGGCACCAGTATACAGTGATCGGTGTATTGCAGCAAGTGCTTGATAGTTATAACTCAATCATTAGATCATCCACTTATTCCTTCAATAGATATTTTTAAAGCCTACTTTATGTGCTGAAAATAGTGAATGGAAGAGATAATATTCTATCCTCATGGAGCTTATATTAACAATAAAGAATAAAATATTATATCAAATGCTATTAACTAAGCTCCATGTATAAAACAACAACAACAAACAGGTAATTGGAGGATGAGAGACATTTAAGCTTAAACCTGAAAGATAGGAAGAATCAGACTGTGCACATGATGAGGTGGGACAGACAAGACCTAGACTAGTGGCAGAGCTGGATGGGGGCAATAAAATACTAGGATTTTCATTGTAATTTGAAGACAGAGTTTATGGGTTTTTCAAATGGATTAGGTTAGAGTCAGAGATAAAGAAAGGGAAGTTACAAAGAAGATTTTAAGTTGTTTTTTTGTGGGCTTTCTTGTTTGTTTGTTTGTTTTGTTTTGTTTTTATTTGAGGAGTTAGCCCAATAAAACCCAATTGAAAGAGGAGGAAAAGACTGAAAGAAGGTCAGTTATGTTGGGTGGAGGAGGGAATCACAAATTCTGTTTGGAAAATATCTACTTAAATATTCCTATTATACATCTAAACTGGATTGAGGATTAGTCAGGTTGTTGTATGAGTGGAGTTAAAAGCAGAGATCTTGGTTGGACATAACAAATTGGGAGTCAGCATATTGATGAGATCCTTCCAACACTCCAAGGGTTAGAGGAAGAAGCAGAAAGAGAAGCTGGGAAGTATCTATAATAATAATAATAATAAAAGCGTAATATGCTCATTAGACTGGATGTCCTTCCAGATGTCCTTCCAACGACCTTCCAGATGAAGCAGGAGCTTCGAGGGAAGCCCGGGTCTCAGGTGCCAAAGGGAAGCCAGTGCCGGGGGAAGGAAGGCCTACTCTTACATGAATTTTGTGCATCGGGCCTCTAGTTTGAGTATAAAGAACGTTGTATTGGAAGCCAACTGAAAGCTTTTCCAAGAAAGTGAAGTATAGAATTGTTTCAAATGCTGCTACATCAAGATGTAGATTTAAGATGATGACTAATATAATATTGATGGCTAGAAGTCCCTCTAATCTACAATGCTCCCTGCCCTATAGTGCTTTTCACAGAGAAGGCATTCAAGCAAGTCATTAGCTGTTTCCTTTGTCACTGCCACATTATGTTGTAGCATAAATTTATAGTGACAAGTTTCCTAATAAAAGTGCAGTCCTGGCTTTTGTCAGGAGTAAATTGGAGGCACTACATCCACTACTTGCTCTAAAAGTTCTTCAATTAGTATCAATCCTTCAGGTTTGATGTCCACTTCCCAAACCAAAGTGACTATGGGTAAGTGGCCATTGATATTCATTTCTGCTCCATCTTTTATTCATGCTAGCTGTAGTCACATTTACAGTTAGAGGAGTCTATTACTTCACAACACCTCCCAAGAGGAGAAAAAGTTACTAAATAAATCAGTATATATATAAAGTGCCAAGTAGTATCCCATGCGAGCTTCTTTTATTCTTTAGGATTTCATGTCTAAAACCAATCTACTGTTTCTAGAGAGAAACAAGGAAAAAATGGTGCTTTTAACATTCCCCTCATTTCCACATGAAAATGCTATATTATCTGAAGCTCACAATAACCCCAAGTAGACAGAAGACTGTGGGTGGCCTAATAAAATCTATTCCTCTAAAAGACTCAGACGCATTCTAGTTCCAAGCTCTTATTTCACAGTATTTCAATAGAATCGCTGTTTAAAAGTCGACTTGAGGAATGAACTAAACTTTTTCTCTGCCTGACTCCTCACAGGCCCAATGACCTTTACAAATGACAGCAAATTTCTGTTGAATGAAGGATGAAGGGAAAGAGGAAAACATTAAGATATTTTGTCCTACTTTTTTGTGACTTGTTAAAAATAATCACGGGGCCTATTTGTCACATCGGGGCTTCGTCTCTTTTCCCCGTAGCATCTGACACGCTCAATGAAAAAAAGTGCAAGTGAAGATGAATTGGCAGCAGTATCATTTCTGCTCTGTCTCCTGGTCTTTCTAATTTCGCCTCAGATGAAATATATATACAATATCAAGTCAGTTAACTGAAGGAAACATCTATAGGGAGAAGGAGAGGAGCCGAGCCCTTTCTCTAGTACAGAAACTGCTATTAAACAATATCTGTCTCTTTCACTTTCAATAGTCCAGTTATACCCTAAGCCGGCATATCTATAAAATGAAAATGTGTTTTCCTTTGGAAAATGGAAATGACAGATGGTCCGGGGAGGCAGAGGACTGAGAGGAAATGAAAGGGAGGGAACAGAGGATTTAAGCTGAATAAATACTAACAACCATAAACTGAGCTAAGGGAAAAGATTGCATTCTGAAAGACATTGTCCGGATGGCATGTTTTAAGTTAAATGAAACAATCCATTCAAGAATATATAGTAGAAAATAATATGGCCCTGAAAATAAAATGATGACATAGAATCATATCACATAATTTAGAGCTAAAGGAAACTTTCAAGGTTCACCAAGTCAGCTGGTAAGGATTCTTTATATGGTCTCCTTGACGCACAATCACTAAGCCCCTTCTTCAATACACTGAACAGAGAACGTCTTTGTCAAAATGTCCCGTGTGGATGTTGATGCCTCTTCCTTATTTTGGACCTAATGCAGCTTGCCTTCATCCATCCCAATTTAACTAGGTTGTGCTACTCAAGATTAAATTTTTATTCCATATTTGTGGTAAGAAATGCTTCCTCAAATTTGGTTACCACTAGGTCAAATATGTTTGTATCTAAAAGATTTGGTGGGTTTTTTTTTAACCCTATTACTAGTCTCTACACCTGTTTTATATTTCTCAGGCTTCACAGTTACTTGTACTGGTATTTAAAACATTATTCTAATGTTCATAATTCACTTTTAGTTGTGTTGCAGTTAATTACTCAAGATATTATTCATTTTTAAGTGGGCATTGTTGATCTGTATTGAAGTTATGTTTAAGCAAACCACTACATTTTTGCCTTTCTTGTTTTTCTCTCCCATGAGTCACTGTTAAGTTGGTCAGATTTTTCTGTTACCTAAACTTAAGCAGTTGTGTTATTAAAACTAAGTGTGAGCACTGAACTTTTTTAATTTGGTCATGGCCAAGTGTCTTGCTCTGGCCAGCAACATATGAGAAATGGCATTTTTCAATTCTGTACAGAAACATTTAAGGGAGCTAGGAAGCAACCCTTTCCCCACTCCCACTCCCTAGCCATAATACCACATGTTCTTATACTATTGCAATAAGTTCAAGGTAGCCTTGAATGAAGAGTCCACACATGTAGGGGACATGCTCTGCAGAGCTTTAAAGGGAAGAAAATTTGCTGTTATTTCCTGCTGTGTAACTTATCCTGACTATGATCAAATAAATTAGAACTAGTACAAGAATTCCATATTTGGGATGATCCAGATGTGCCTCAGAAAATTCAGACCATCACTAAACAAAATAATGATTATTTTGACACCATGTGCAGCTAGTACACGTTCATTTTGTCCTCATATACATCCCCAATGTGCAAGTTTGTGCTAGGGCCATTCATATCTACTAGTGGCCCGGTGCATGAAATTTGTGCACATTAAAAAGGGATTAGAGGAAATATTTTAATATTGCTATTTGCCCTTTCTCTATAATAGAAGTATCAGAGATGAAAGAAAATTAGTAAAATATATATGAAAATCTTCCTCCTTTCAGAGTCTGGGGTGCACCATGGGACCCAGAGTCAAGTCCCCATCCACCCACATGCACCTCAAAATTACGCGAGACCCCAACCCAGCTGGCCCCACCCCCATTGGGCTAGATTCAGACCTGGCCAGTCCCACCCTTGTCAAGTCCCACCAGGAGGGGGGATGCGGCCTCAGGTCCCCTGGCCTGGTGCCAGGGCAGGGGGTGTATCCTGAGGTCCCCCATCAAGCCCCACGACCTCCACTGTGGGTACAACCATCTTGTGTTATGGAAACCCCACTTCCACTGTGGGCACCGCCATCTTTGTGGCAGAGTGACAGTCAATTTGCATATTCCCTCTTTATTATATATTATGGGAAGACAATAATTTGGTGAACAAAAGACTAAGAGATGCTCAAATATTCAAAGGTGTTTGTGAGCCAAGAAAAGATTTAGATATTCTAGAAGAAATTGTGTCAGGCAAAGTAACATTTAAACCTGGATTCCTGGAAAATATTTGAAATGTACATTTCATTCAAACTATTAGATCATGCTGCTTAAGTAAAATGTCTCAGGGAGATGTGTAGGTAAAAAAAAAACACACGAGTTTATTTCCTAATTCAATCAGAAGGACTTGGAATAAAGGTGCCTCTTCATATGTCAATTACCTTAATTAACTAAAAACAACTAAAGGTAGCAAGGGACAGCAAGTGAAAATATCTGATTTAATCCCTAAATTATTATGTATGTCATTAATTTTGCATTTGTTATACTTGTTTGCTGTAGTATTAGAAATAAAAGTGCGTTTATTATTTATGCTTTTCATGGGTTCCTCATTCTTACTATTTTACATATGATGTCAAGTTGATGAATTATAAATAATTTTAGCTTCAGGAAAAAAATTACCAAGTCTTAGAAGGAATGTTTTATACGTAACCAGTAATTAACCACTTTGAGGGGGAAATATGATATTAGTCTTCCCTTATGGTTGATTCCCCAAAACAATTTACCAATTGGTAGGAATATATTTAATAACATAGTTCCAATTTTAAAAAGTAATTCAGATTTCAACAAATAATTGACAGAATTTTGAGAAACATATGCTACCACTTAACTGTATTAAGAAAAAATATCTTGTTTAATTCTTTTTCTGTTACTAATGAAGTAACATACACACCCACTCAAATACCTATTTTTCCTGATTATATTTATTCTTTTGTAATTAATTATTCATGAAATATTCTTTAGCCCTTTTTATTTATTATCTATAGCATGTTATATATATAACAAACATTTTATTGAAAGCACAACAGGAAAGAACAAAAAAATTTTGAGACAGATGAGTCAGAGTTGACTTCTCTTCCCCTTTACTTTTTGGCTGCGTAACCCTAAGCAAGTGAATGAGTATAGACAAGTGTATGTATGTTTAAAACACACACACACACACACACACACACACACACATATATATATATATCATATATATATATATATATATATATATATATATATATATAGAGAGAGAGAGAGAGAGAGAGAGAGAGAGAGAATGAGAGAGAGATCTGGCTGGTGGAAGGCACCTGAGGGTGACATGAGAGCCACAGCCCTGCCCCTGAGGACACCCTCAGATTCTTAATCCCTCAGGCCTTTCGTCTTAGAAAGGTATCCTAAGAAGTGGTTCCCATTTTCAGACTTTCAAAGCCAACAGCTAAGAACTCAACAGCAGGAAGATCAGATTCCTCATGGGGAAACAATGGCCTCCAAAGTGTATTTTCTCAATGGCCACAAATCCAGCCTCAGATGGGCATCCTTGGGAATGTGAAATGTAAGCCATATCTTTCTGGCAGCCAAGACATTCCTCCAAACCAGGGGTGGGCAAACTTTTTGACACAATGGGTTCTTAAACTGGACCGGAGGGCCGGAACAAAAGCATGGATGGAGTGTTTGTGTGAACTAATATAAATTCAAAGTAAACATCATTACATAAAAGGGTACACTTTTTTTTTTTCAGTTTTATTCATTTCAAACAGGCCAGATCCAGCCCGTGGGCCATAGTTTGCCCACGGCTGCTCCAAACCCATGAGAGTGAGAGACACCAGCCCTCACAGAACCAGCCCTTCCTTCAGAAGGAAGCCCCCTAGGGAAGAAACCACAAGCAGAAAGAGGCCTCTGAAGGGGCTTAGGCCTCCTGAGGAATCCAGACCAGATCTGCATGTAGAGTTTGACCACCATGAAATGCCTGGCCACCATGTGGAACCAGAAGACAGGCAAACCCTAACTTTATGACCCAATTGAATCTTAATTACCTCTCCAAAGTCCTTATGGCTAAATACAGTCACACTGGGAGCTGGGGCTTCAACATATGACTTTTTCAGGGACACAAACAGTCCATAACAGCTCTTCACTTATACAGTGGTATGTTAAACAGACACCACAAAAGTACTGAGCATCAAATAAAATGAAGAGCGTACACAATAATAGTACTTATTATTTTTTATAATTTAGATTTATTGCAAACATTTTTTATGATAAATCAACTTGGTGATTTACTTTGAAATAAGCTTCCTTCTTTTTTTTTCATTGTGAGCTTTATTTTGGAGCTTCTCTGGTTAGATATGTCTCCCCCTCTCAGAGTTTGGAACTGAACATTAAATGCCATTTTATGAAAATTAATTTAAGTTTTACATGTAGCGATTCACTAATTATGGCATTTATTTAGATGTGTAACATGATGTAAAAAAGTTATTTCTAAATTGCTAATTAATTTTCCAGAATTATTTTTTGCCTGTGAGTATGAAAGGATAACAAAAATACAATTAAAATTATTACCTACAGCTAACTGGGGAAGATAGGTCAAAAAACAAGGAGAAAGGCAAGTTTTTTTTCTAAAACATACCTTATTAATTTTGACTTTGGAACCAGGTGCATATTTTACCTATGTTAAAAATCGAACCATACAACAATCTCTAGACACTGGGGCGGGAGGGAAAGGGGGCTAAACAAATATAGCTTACATTATAACAATGTCTGCAAATCAGATAGAAAATAAGTATTTACATTAATTTAAATCATTATTTTTAAAGCACTGTAAGTATTTTGTAGAAAAAGCAAATAATTTTGTCAATATTGTTGCGAACCTAGATTTTTATCAAAAGATAAATAAAATGTATGTGTAAAATAAAAATGTAAGCAAAATGTGAAATTATTAAATGTGAGGTACTAGAATAAATACATCATGCCATTTCTCTTTAAGATATTAATAGCTGACCTCACAACTGAAAAGACTAGAAGCAAACAAGTGAGTCTTGGCTACCGTGTGCTACAAACCAGGAAGAGTCCAATGAGTTAATGTCAAAAGGACAAAGATAATTTGACAGAATGCCCAGTAGACAATTTAAATAGCATAAAGAAATACTAATGATATGTTGAACTAAAATAAATTAAATATACAAAAATTCATGAGATAATTATACTAAAAATATAAATATCTTTGGACACCATTGAAGTTGCTAGGGCACCAACTCATAGCTGTGAATCATTTATTCTACCTTTTCCTTTTGTTTAGATGCAAAGTACCTAAACGTTGACAGGGTAAATTTCCTTTTCATGGAACTCCAGGAAATAGAAAGAAGGAAGACAGTGTTAGAAGATTTCCATTTGCAAATAAGAAGTGGATGCAGAACCTTTCATTATTACCTTAATGATGAAATACTAAAAGATTACACAGTCATCCATAAAAAGTTCTTGCCTCACTATGAATCTATATCTAACTATCAATTTGCAGAAATATTGAAAAGAGGGAAGAAGTAACTCCATGAGGCAATATCAGCACATTCAGAATAATCTCTGATACAATCTGGGTGATTTAAATATGAGTTGGGTATTAGATATAATATTAAGGAACTACTATTCATTTTCAAGAGTGCTTAATTACCTGGTAATTATCTTAAAAAAAGTTTGATTCCTAGATGATAACTGGGAATAGCTTTTTAAAAAATAATGCAGAAAATAAATAAATGGATATGCACAGTACATTAAAAGAGGATAGGATATGTAAAGAAGTTGTGGCAAAGTTGACAATTGTTGAAGCAAGGCAATCATAAATGGGAGTTTGTCATACAATTCTCTTTATGTGAGTTTGAAAATTTCCTTAATAAGAAGTGAAATAAAATAAAAAGTCACAGAAAGCCCAAATCATGTGGAAGCTGAATTTATAAGGAGAAATCAGGTGTAAGAAGTTAGTCAATAGGCAGGTTTAGGCAGATAAATAGGGAAACTGGGTAGTCTCTAAAGATTTCTAATTTCAGTCCTTGAAATATTACAACTAATCCTTTTTAAAAATCTTTATTGTTGAAAGTATTATGTCTGTCCCCCTTTCCCCCATTAACCTCCTCCAGCCCGCCCCCACCCCCTGCCCCAGGCTTTCACCGCCTAACTGTCCTTGTCCATGGGTTATGCATATATACATACAAAGTCTTTGGTTACTTACCTCCCACTTACCCCCACCTTCCTGCTTTTTAAATGTAAGTTGGTGATTTTCCAAATAAACAAGCGAAATTAAAGTACTATTTCAAAATGACTCAAAAATGTTTTGTACTGATATCACTAATTAAGATGAAAATGAACCTTTATTTACCAACTGAATATTGTGAAAAATTCAAAAACCTTATTGGATTTTGATATATATTCTCTTTAAATTACAAACTTGTTTTGTGTAACTCTATTATTATTTTGTGTAACTCTATTAAGGAGAGCAACAAATCTTTGTCCATTTGATGGCCTTGGGGAATCTCATTCCTTATTAGGTCACCCAGTAAAGAGACAAACTCAGTTAACTGGCTTAACAGAAGGTTTTCTAAGTCTGGAACTAAAACTCCGACACCTTTTTGAAAAATAAGGTCTTGTCCTGAACCCAGACAATGCAGCCTACTGCTGCAATGCCTCATAATGCCGACTACTTTTGCTTCAACCCTGTGAGTTCCCAGTTCTGATGAGGGATGTCTCTATTAGAATCCCACCTTGTATGGCCCTTCGCCTTGGTTTATGCACCCTGCGCTGGATAGAGCTTTCACAGAAGTTTAGTGTTTTCAATATAATTGTAGCTTTTGTGCTCTGTGTACCTCTCCACATTTTTGTTTGTTTTTGAAACAAAAACGACAGATGTTCAATTTATTGAGAAATGCATGGCATCAGCTGTTCTAGGAAATAGGTAGAGAGATTTGTGACTTAGCCTTCTACACTTTATTGAAGGCTCAATTATAGTTTCTGGGGACAGAGGATTCTAAGCAATAGACTCTAAATAATAGACACTGTTTTTGAGAGATCTTAAAAATATTTAAGCAGTCAAAATTAAACATTCTAAAAACGCTCCTAGCTAGGAGAAATGACCATTCAATATAACACTGTGAGAAATGTTCCAGCAGCAGTGAAACTAAAAGGCCTATAAAATACAGGTAGAAATCCTTGCAGACTGGACCAGCTTAAGATAGTTGCACAGGAAAAGAACAAAAGGGAAGGAAGACATCCTAGTAAGGGTTCCACATGTAATGAGCTTGAAAGTCACTACGCTGTCCTAACAAATAAAAAGTTGAGCAGACTGAAAATTCAACAACTCTTCCTGGATTCAAAAGAGAGAGGAGGACATGGCAAACTGCTGCCCCCAATGCTGGATACAGAAAAAAAAATTTAAAAAAAGGAAAGCAGACTCACCAAAGCAGAGACTTCACGCCTAAACGACCTGCAGCAGCCAGGGCCAGGCAAGAAAATGTCAGCTGGAGCTGGGGGCCTCGTGCAGACAACACAGCAAGTTAGAACTCCTAGGGGTCCTTGTCAGGGGGACGCTCACGATATTGAGAAATTAGCATCCAGGACTCATCCATAATCCCACAGTAAATATCAGAGAAAAATTCCGGTGGGCTTCCATCCGGGAGAGGAGAAATGGAGCCATTTTTAAATACTTCTTAGGGTCCTGATGCCAGCACTCAGGGGAAACTATTTAACTAGAGCCTAATTCTTAACCATCTCCAGCTGGCTCTAGGCTTCCACGTGAGAAAAGTAAAATCCCTAACTCCAGCCCATGCTAGTCAACCTGGCCCACTAAGGGGAGAGAAAGAAAATGAGAAACACATGAAATGCACAGCCCAGCGGCTCACCAAAAGATTGAGACCTAATAATAGAACTTAGAATGCTTACCTTGCCCTAAACTTTACCATCATGTTAGTAAAGACCTACTTATAGCAGTTCCTTTCACCTGGTACGTCGTGTCTGATAATGAGGCATACCATCAGGCAAAAAAACAAAAACCCACAATTTGAAGAGCCAGAGCAAGAATCAGAATGAGACTGAGATTTAGCAGGAATTATGAGGCCAGGAATTTAAAACATCTATGATTAATATGTTAAGGACTCCAATAGGTAAACTTGACAGCATACCAGACTATATGGGCAATGTAAGCAGAGAGATGGAAAGTCTAAGAACAATCCAAATGCTAGAAATAAAATGCTAGAAATGCTAGAAATAAAAAAAAAGATAAAGAAAAAGAAACATTGTAAGGCGAAAGAAGACTGTCTTTGATGGGCTTATTAGTATACTGGACATGGCTGAGGAAAGAATCTTTGAGCTAGACATATCAATAGAATCCCAAAAACTGAAAAGCAAAAGAGCAAAAACTAAAAAATAGTAACAGAATATCTAAGAACTGTGGGACAATCACAGAAGCATCATATACACAAAATGGAAATACTAAAGTGCGATAAAAGAGATAAAGGAACAGAAGAAATATTTGAAAAAATAATGACTAGGAATTTATGCAAATTAATATCAGACACACAAATATTGGTCCAGGAACAAACAGAAGGAAGGAAGAATCTTTTGTTTTTATAAAGAATTCACACAACCCGTGAAGGGGGAAAGTTATTTGAACGTGGTCTTGGGTTAGTTGTAAATGTATATTGCAAACTCTATGACAGCCACACAAAAAAAGGGGGAAAAAAGTGCAACTGATAAGAAAGAAGAGAAAATGGAATAATATGAAATGCTCAATTAAAATCACAAAGGCAGAAAAAGAGTAGAAGACAAAAACAGAAACAGAACAAAGACAACAAATAGAAAAGAGTAATGTGGTGGATATTAATCCAACTACATCGATAATCAATTTGAACATCAATGGTCTTAATGCAGAGTAGATTAAAAAACACAACCTATATGTTGTCTGTATGAAACCCACTTTAAATATAAAGGCACATGTAGATTCAAAGTAAAGGAATGGAGAAAAAGATACCATACTAACCCTAATCAAAAGAAAGCAGGAGTCACTATATTAATTTCTGACAGAGCAGATTTCGAAGAAAAATTATCAAAGATAAAGAAAGCCATTACATAATGATAAAGTGGTCAATTCTCCAAGAAGACATAACAATCCTTAACGTGTATGTGCCTAACAACAGAACATCATACTACCGTATGTGAGGCAAAAACTAAGAGAGCTGCAAAGACAAATAGATGAATCCACTATCATAGTTGGACACTTCAACACTCCTCTCTTAGAATGGGACAGATCCAGGAGGCAGAAAATCAGTAAGGACACAGTGCAACTCAACAGCACCATCAATCAACTGGGTATAATTGACATCTATAAACTACTTCATCCAACAAAGGCAGAATACACATTCTTCTCAGGCTCACGTGGAACATCCACAGAGATAGACCACCTTCTGAGCCATATAACAAGCAGTAGCAAATTTGAAATATAAAAATAAAAAAGAAATCATCCAATGTCTGTTCTCAGACCACAGTGAGATCAAACTACAGATCTGTAACAGAAATATAATTGGAACATTCCAAAATACACAGAGATGAAACAATAATAATACATGGGTCTGGGTTCAAAAGGAGACTTGGCTTGGGGCGATGGGTGCACAATGCAGTGTGCAGATGACATGTGATTGAGTTGTACACTTGAAACCTGTATGTTTTTGTGAGCAAATGTCACCCTAATAAATTCAATAAAAAATAATGATGATGATGCCCTAACCGGTTTGGCTCAGTAGATAGAGCATTGGCCTGCGGACTGAAGGGTCCCAGGTTTGATTCCAGTCAAGGGCACATGCTCAGGTTGCAGGCTTGATCCCCAGTGGGCGGCATGCAGGAGGCAGCCAATCAGTGATTCTCTCTCATCACTGATGTTTCCATCTCTCCCTCTCTCTCCCTTCCTCTCTGAAGTCAATAAAAATATATTTAAAAATAATGATGATGAAAAATTCAGAAAAATAATAATACACAGGTCAAAAATAAATCTCAAAAGAAATTTCAAAATATATTAAATTAAAATGAAGACACAACTTATGAAAATTTGTGGGATTGAGACTGTGAATGACTAAAAATGTAAGCATATGTTAAGCTTTGGAAATGCTGAAACTAGAACTGATCTCTGGCATTACTTTCACACACTGCCTAAGATTCCCACGACCCCCTGGTTATCACTTTCTATAAATTCCCTTCTACTGATAACACTCTGTGATTTGTGAATACCATTAAAACTAATAAAATTGGCCAGTTACAAATGTACTTCCAACAATGAGTCTGAAATCCAGGTCCAACATTTTGTGAGGGTTGAGGGGAAGGCACAGTTAGATACCTCTGAAACTTAGAGAACAGGGTAGGGACATGAGAACAGCTGTGCTTTGGGTGTGACCTGCATTTTCTTTGGTAAGCAACCCCAAATAGCAATGTTGAGTTTGTCATCTTTGACCACAGACCGTTTTATTTGTGATTAAATAAATAAATAAATAAATAAATAAATAAATAAAACAAAAAGCAGCCCCTTTATGTGACGCTTTGTCTCCACTTCTGAAGTGGACCTTATACCACCCTCTAGATCAGGCCCCACACTGCAGGCAGAATGACCTGGAAAACCAAAGCCAACTATATCAAACCTCTGTTAGGTCTCAAATGCCCACGGCCTAAAATCTAACCTCCTTGACTTGATGTACAAAGTCTTTGACAATATGACCCTCATCTATACCTGATTTAAAAAAAAATGTGAGATGCAGTGAAAGCAGTGCTTATGGAGTAATTTATAGCATTGAATATATATATATTTACAAAATCCATACTTAAATTGAATAATCTAACCTTCCACCTAAGGAATCTAGAATAAGAAGAACAAATTAAACCCAAAGTAAGCAAAATAAAAGAAATAAGAATTAGAGCAGAAATTAAACAATTTTCTGAAGACAGGAAATCATTTCAAATGAGTAAATTTTATTGATGAAAAAGTGAATTTCTAAGACCAAAATGGCAAAAAATTAGAGGCATGTACAACCTTTCATCAAGACTCACATAATATGAGTAATTACCCCCAAAGAAGGGAGACTTGGGTGTTCATCAGCCAAACACTTTTAAAATTCAATTATCTTGCAATCGCTCTCACTACTTCCCCAGTGTGTTTTATTCCTTTAACAAGTATTTTTTGACTACCCATTATATTCTAGGTACTGTTCCAATATCCACATAAACTCTTTCAGTAATAAAAAATTTAAAAGCTCCTAATTAACTTAGTGTAACTTGGTGGTATAGAGCCCCAAACATACTCCTTCTACACATCCCTACACAAAAAGAGAATTCAAATTATTATATTTTATCAGATTCAGCTCTAAGTTGAGAATCCCTGAACAATGACTTTTCCCCCTGCTTCTTTTGCAATTGTTTCAATAATCAGCTATGCTTAGACCCAAATTTATAATTAACCTCCAAACAAACCCATAAATAATGGAGGGAGGGGAGAAGAAAGACAAGGGAAATGAGGGAAATCTTGAAGCCTCTGTTGTGTGGGCCTTCTCTCTCCATGTTGGACTTCGTAATTGGTCTCCAACACATACTAGAATTGGATTCTCAGTGCAGGCCTGGAGATAATGAGCAATGATGGGAAAGGAACTCCCGAGGAAAATTACTTTCCTCTTGAAATGGAAACTCCTCTGACAAGACACTAACAGGGTCTTTCTACAAACCATGGAGAAAAAGTCTTATCAAACAAGAGAGAGGAGGTGTGATGTTGGAAGGCTTAGATGGTTATTCCACAACAGGGCCACATTATCACACAAAGGCCCCAAAGTCTCCAAACCTACCCCACATGGAATTCTTCCCATTCTATCTCTCCCCAAACTTAGGACAACAGGATATTCAAATCTGTGCTGCACTTCCTGACACCAGCTCAGTCCTTTGTGCCACCTTTCAGGCACAGTGTGTTTCTTCTTCCTCCTACTGCTGTCCATTGCCCTTTAAGACATTCTCCCAATACCATTTTTTTAAAAGGAGAGGTCTATAACTCTAAAGCTGTTATCATTCAGAAAGAGAAATTGGAGAGTTCATTTTGGCCTCATGATTCAAGCTACATTTTACAATTTAAACTTATTAATAATTATAACTTTTTTAAAAAATTAAATCTCCTTCTCTCTACAATTACCGGGATTAAGAAGCTAGTAAAAGAGAATGGTAAGAGAGTCTCACACCAAAGCATCTAACATCTATGTAGAACAGGACTATTACTGTAATGTATTCAATAGGATGGCATGCTCAACATAGAAAAATGAATATTTCAGCACCCAGCTACCTACCAAAAACAACAACAAAAGAAAAAATCTATTTCATAGTAGAATTGTAAAATTCCACAAATAAATCAAATAAGTCCAAGATTTTTAAAGTTTCGTGTGAGAAAAATAAAAAATGTATTATTTAAACCCATAAAGGAAATTTTTAATAAATGGAAAGACCTAGATATTCATTTCCCCAAATTAATATATCCCTTAAATTTATCTCCAATGACATTTTTTTAAACCAAACAAGCTGATTCTAAGATTTTAACAAAAAAATAAATACAAAAAGCTAACTAAGAAAATTAAGAATAACAAAGACAAAAATTTTTACCTACCAAATAAGAAAACTACTAGCAATAAGCTATAATTAAAACAGCATTTCACTGATCCAGAGTTAGACAAATAGATTAGAAGAATATAATAGTGAGCACACAAAGGAACCTATGCACACATGGAAATTTATAGATAATCTACAAGGCATTACAAATAGGTAGAACAGCTGAACTACTCAATAACCACAGACAAGAATATCGGCTACTCCCTTCGTACTAAAAAGCAAACAAATGCTAATTAATAAAGGTAGGAAATCCTAATGCCAAAAAGTAAAGTGTGAATAAATGTTGACAACAAAAGTTTATGACTAGGATAGAAGATCATAAATAGAGTTAAAAGACACAATTGACTAAAAGAAAACATGTGCAGTACTCATCACAAAATTTAATACCCATAAACAGTATATAATTATTTTTTCAACTAAGAGTAGAAAGTAAATATTTATTTATTTATTTTTAAAAATATGGAACGCTTCACGAATTTGCGTGTCATCCTTGCGCAGGGGCCATGCTAATCTTCTCTGTATCGTTCCAATTTTAGTATAGGTGCTGCCGAAGCGAGCACGAAAGTAAATATTTAATTAAATATATGTTTGTAGCACAGGGGAAAATACAATGGCCACTTAATATCTGAATATTAATTAATACATAAAATGAAATTAAACTTTATTGATAATCAGAGAAACAGTTTAAACAATAATGATAAATTATTTATCACTCACTAGAATAGCAAAAATTAAAAGCATTTAATGATATTCAGTTTGGGGTTGTGAGAAAATAAGCATTCTCACATATTGTTGGTCAGTCTATAAGTTGGAGGGCATTTTATCACCATCCATCAAAATTTCAAATCTACTGACTTTTGCTCAATAATCCTACTGCAGCACACTAAAATTCTGAACATTTGTGTATAAAGATATACACACAAGGGTGTTGATTGCAGTATAGTTTATATTATTGTAGAGTCATTTTTAATATTATAGAATTTTAAACAACCTGAATCTATGTTTAAATATATCAAGCTACATTTCTATTTTGGAATAGTAAGCAACAGTTACAAATGATCAAGCTAGAACTATTAATGATTTCATGAAAGATCTTTGGGGAGGAAAATGTAATTGATAAAGATAGAAATTCACCTGTGAAAGAAATTAACTTTACATATTTAATAATTTTTATAATCAGCAAGAACTAAAATATTTCTTTCATGGTGTTTCAATCAATTAAAAGAGCACAGCCAATCAGAATGGTTTATAAGTCCTAATTGTGACCCAGGTTATAAAAGTATATTGATTTTGTGTCTACCATCACTGAGGAGACTGAGGTCCACTCAATTTCAACTTGGGCCACTACTGAAATATGATTATCTCTGAATAAAATATGAACATCTCTTGGCACTAAGGCTCTTTACATCTATTCTAAAATCCAGAAGTTGTAATGTTAAAGCATGAAAAAGATTTATTTATCCCCATATATCCCAAGAGATCAGAAACCTCATCTGTTCTTTTCACAACTTTTTCTTGAGCACCAACAAGATCTCCTACTATAGAAGAAAGAGAATCTTACATCCTGAGAGAATTACATCTTAGGCTTTAATTGAAGACTGATCACTCTACCTTGGGATGGCATGAGGTGGTAGAATGGAAAGATTTAAGAAGGAATTTATCTGATGCACAGCAGTGTAACTAAAGTCAGGGGAGGCAGGGAAAGACAGAAACGAGCCTCCCTCTTTTCTGAGGACATTAGGGGACTTCTTTTGCACTATAAGAGAAGTCCCAATTTACCAATTCCAGAGACTTTAAATTTTTGTTAAAAGCAGCATTAGTTTTACATAGTTGCTATAACAAAGTACTACAAAGTGGGTGGCTTCAAACAACACTAAAAGTCCAAAACCAAGGTGCCAGAATTATTGCCAGAATTGTTGGCAATCCTTGGTGTTCCTTTGTGTATGACTATGCCATTCTGATCTCTGCCTCATGTCCTTCTTTCTTGTGTGTCTGTCAAAATTCCCCTCTTCCTATAAGGACACCAGAACTATTGAATTTAGGACTCACCCTGAGCATCGCCTTTCCTTCATCACATCTGCAAATGCTTTATTTTCAAATAAGGTCACATTTACAGGTTCTGGGTGGACATGAATTTTGAGGGAACACTATTCAATCCAGTACAAACCCATAGTAAGAAACATCTATATATACACTAGTAAAAACCCAGCGACCATTACAGCAGAACGACCAGAATGACCGGTGGCTATGACAGGCACTGTGGCAGGTTACCAGCCTGATCCTGGCTGGATCACCCCCCAGGATGAGGGGCCAGCCTGATCCTGGCCAACCGCCTTGGCTGGCAGGAATTTGGGGTCTGGGGACCTTGGAGGTGCACGGTCTCCAGTAGCTCTCCTTTGGCAGAAGTTGACCCAAGATCAGGTCACCGGAGTCAGAGATGTGGTGGGGAGGCTTTCCTGGTGGCCACAGCAGTCCCCACGGGCTGTGCACAGCACCTGGGCATCTGGCCCTAGTTGGAGCAGCAGCAGGAATAGGGGCCACGGGGCACAGGGGGCAGTGGCACACAAAAGCCAGGAGGCACGAGGCCCGACCTGAGCTCTTACCCTATCCTGCCTGCTGGGCCCAGCAGCACTGGCAGGTGGGCCATGGTGTGCAGAGAGGTGCTGGGCCACCCACCAGAGGGGAAGCGAGCCAGGAGGGCAAGGCCCCACGCCAGCCAGAGCCCTGAGCAGGGGAGCTGGAAACCCTGGCAGAGTGGTTCGGGCTGCAGCCCCTGCGCCTTCTCCACCTTGGCCTTGGAATACTGTGGGCAACCAGTGTACTGGCTACCAGTGTGTCAGAGGTCAGTCCCGCTTCGAGAGAGAGGACGTGGTGGAAAGTGGCAAGGCCACAGGAGAGATGGGAAATGTTGTGGCCATTTTTGGGAAACAGCTGCCACGGTCTTCAGTAACTATGAACAGATAATCTTTGGTCTCTTTTCTACAGAAGAGGAAGCTAAGACTCAAAGAAGGGAGCCTTCTGCAACACCTCACTCACTTCTCATACCTGACCCTGTGCAGCATTGTTTTCTTTGAAAGTAGAGGATCCAAAATGTTTTTAGATCTTTGCTATTTAGGCAGGAAAGAAATTAGCACAGGGAATTAGTGCTTGGGAAATCATGGGAAAACTGGAGGAGTGGGTATTAGGCCTGCTCCCCCAGGAAAGACTCCCTGACCAGTGGGAGGAGCTGCCTTCTCAGCCACAACTGAATTCTAAGACACTCCGGCACAGCTGTAACCCAGGGATAGGGAAACTGCTGCCCCCACAAGTGCCCTCCAGCTCCCACAAAACAGGTCACTGGGCACTGCCTCTGCCACAACTGCCTGTGCACAGCCTAGATTCCACTGCAGAAAACCTCCACATCTCTGCAAACATGATCACCAGCAGCAAACAGCCCAAACGGCGGGAAGATGCCTCTGCCCCACTTCTGCCTTCAAAATATTGTGCAAGCGCATCCAATCGGAAACTAATTCATATCCAGAAACCTAGCTGCAAAGGAATTTGGGCAATTTCAGACTTTCGTCTAGGGGTGAGATCTTGCCGATGTACCTCATGTGCCTGGTATTGATAAAAATGGGGCTCAGTGGTTGAGCATCAATCTATGAACCAGGAGGTCATGATAAGATTCCCAGTCAGGTTTTGGGCTTGATCCCAAGGAGGCAGCTGATCAATGATTCTCATCACTGATGTTTCTATCTCCCCCTCCCTCTCCCTTTCTCTGAAATCAATAAATATTTTTTAAATGGGGTCATGCTGTATATGTGTTATAATGAGTTTTTCACTTCATAGATCACTAATGTCTTTCCCATTAAAACCATATTTATAGAACATTATTTATTTATAACTCATTTTAATTGATTTCAGAGAGAAGAAGGGAGAGAGAGAAACATTGTTCCGTTGTTACCTGCACTCACTGGACTGGGTATTGAATCTGCAACCTGGGCATGTGCCCTGACTGGCAATCGATCCACCACTTTCTGGTGTATGGGATGATGCTATGCTGGTACCCTGACCCCAAATTCCAGCCTCTAGAACTGTGAAAAAAATACATTTCTGTTGTTTTAAGCCACACAAATTTATGATATTTTGTTATGGCTGTCTGAGCTGACTAATCCTATATAATAAAAGCTCAGTGACTGAATGGCAGAATGACCAGAACAACCACAGCCCCTCACCCTGGCCCACCTTCCCCTGACTGGCCCCCTTTGGGGTGGGCCAACTGGACACCACCAGTGCACGAATTCATGCACTGAGCCTGTAGTATATTATACAAATGCAAAAAAAAAAATAATAAAAAATCCGTTCTCAAAACGCTTACCCTTGTTCTTATACAATGAATTCTAATATTTTCTCTTCTTTTTAATTTTTAAATAACTTGTCACAATACACAACATTGAATCCAAGTACCAATAACTTGTGACATCACAGTCTGAAACACTTAGTAAGACCAATAATATTTGTCACTTTAATATTTTAAGTTACTTGTGACATTGTAAGGACCCTTTCTCTGAAAGATTGGCCAGGCTAGGAGAAGAGGGAATGGATATCTGGTCTACCAGATATCTCATATTTTTGTAGGCATCCAAAAGAGAAGGGGCATGGTTCATTAGGTGGCCTGGAACACAGACCTACCAGTCCTATTGTCATTAATCAAGTTACACCATCATGTAGATAGGATTTGACACCAGCAGAGACAGTACAAACTACATAATAACACCCAAAGTTAACAATTTTTTTAAAAAGTGAGGGATCATAGGGGGCACTAACTATCGAGGTTGCATTTACATTAAGCTAAATCTGCACTATATTTTATTTTTAAAAAATATGACCAATAACTTAGCGAGTACCTAGCTGTTCTCATGTTTTCTTCATCTGCAAAAATGTTCTAATGAAAAGAGTGAAACACCCTTGAAAAGTAACTCAACACTCTTCTTCAAATTCCTTTGGAAAATGTGTCATTTGAAAAATCTTCAGATACCACATTGAATAAATCTGAGTGAGAGTCCTTGATAGAGAATAAAGACAGAGGTGTCCTTTCCAAGTCACTTTTATGACTAGCCCCAAACCTTAACTACCAGCTAAGAGTTCATACTAATGATTAACCCAGGAACAAAACTCCTCTACAATATTAATTGATCTAATAAAATATTCTTCCTTGGGCTACTTTTCATGCATTCATTTTATTATCAAGTCGGCAACCAGTCAAGGAGTTATAATTCTTTTTTTTTTGTACCTGTATTCTAGAATAAAGTAATAGATACTATGATGAGCCAGCCCTTTGTAATACTGCTCCAGAGAAACTAAAAATAATTAAAGTTGTAACATATCACAGAAGGTATCAGGGTGAGATTCTAATTTATGGTGTTGGGCACATGAATTTTAGAGGGATTTAGTATTTCCCTTTGCATTCAGTTTCTCATGGGCTCTCCTAGCCTTAATCATTGCCTTCTTACTGAAAGACAATTTTATAACTTGTTCAAATATGAAAACATTATCATCTTAAACCACCATGGCCAAACCTGGTCTTACACATAACACATTATGCAAACGATAAATACTATACTTGAAAATTGGTATTTTTATATTGTTAAAGTTAGTTTTATCACTTTCTCTGCTGCAAGGCACTTTCCTTGCCAAATTAGAAACCTAAAATTGTGATATATTTAATATAGGCTAAGCAAGAAAATTCCTCTAAGTTTTACAGATATAGGCTGCTATCTGGAGAAAACAGAGAATGTGTGTGTGTGTGTGTGTGTGTGTGTGTGTGTGTCCCTTCACACTTCGTCCATAATATCCTGAGACAAAGTTCAGATAATTTACTCTCTGGTTGTAACATTGAATTTGTTTTCCAACCTCCAAAATTCCCCTTTGGCAAGCCCATGGCAGGGTTATTTTTAAATTACATTTTCTAATAAACTCCTGGAATAAAGAATGGTTTGTTGACCTACCTCAAAGCAAAGGCCTGAATATTGTCATTAAAATAAAGAGATATTTCCCCATCTATCTTCAGATCTTTATAACTGATCTCCCTGTGTAAGGACTTAACTTTAATTCTCTATTTACTGGTTAGTATGGCCCACAAGAACAGTTGAAATAAATGAAAAGTGTTAAAAAAGGGGAGACCTTCTCTGAAAACTCAGGTCTATTCTAAACATAGCATGAATCTGAATAAACGTGAGAACTATCCAATCATCTGCTCTGCGACATTGTAGATCAAGCAGTAACTTCATTCCACTAACCATCTGGATCTTCTTTGTTGGATCATATTTTTTTCAGGAATTTCGATTTATTTTGACTACAGGAGAAATGGTCAAAGCTCTTTTGACTGAAGATAACTTTTAGGATGAGAGGAAAGTAAATACTCATAAATCTACCACAAACACATTTTTATTCTATTTATCTCTCCATTATTTTTCTACATTGATTTTTAAAATCACACAAAAATTATGAAACTCTACTCTGCCTCAAAAACACATACTTTTTCTTCCACTGTCATTATCTATGCTATTTTATTATTTTCTCATACAATTCTTAAAATACTCATTCTATTCTCTATACATTTTCTTACCCAATCATCATACAATTTAAGGAAAACCTATTATTCCAACCTGCAGCTCAAAAACAAAGTATGAAGTAGTGGGTATCATACATTTAACAAAAACATCATTTTATTATGCCTTAGCTCATCATTGGTTACATTGGAGCACTCAAAAATGTATTTCCAATGCAGGCATCATTTTAGAAGAACATCAGGACGACAACAATAAAATTAGTATCACCAATTCAATTTTAACCTGTGGGCCAGACTGAATGTCATCTAAAACCTTACTATTTTCCAAAGAGATATGCTCTTTAAATGATTGGACAGGACCAGCATATCAGCTGAGTGCTAGAAGCCGTTACCCAATGACACAAAATAGAATCAATTTCCAAATTTTGTGGTCACAATTCCTAGAAAACTTTTTCTTAAGACCTAAAGGAGAGCATCGAATGCTCACAAAAATCCCAGCTTTCTCTGAACCTCTTTTTGTTTTAACTGTGCTAGTTTCAGGCCACTAATAAGGTAAGTGAGTTCACTGAGCCCACAACTGAGCCCATTTCTCTGCTCATCATGCAAGTGACTCCACTAATGGAGTAGACAGACAGGCTTCTCTGGGTGCCCTTTGTAGGGTAGTGGGGCAATAAAACACTGTGGAAGCTGAAAGTAGGTTCATTGCACATGGTGTGCTATTTCTAGACTCTTTCCAAGTTGTTTCTTATCTCTTCATTTCTTATCTGCTTCATTTGGGAAAATGTATCTATGCCATGGCTGGAAATCCATGGAGGCAGAAAGGTAGTGAGCAAAAGGACAAGACTGTAAACTCTTCACTTTGACACTTTGCCTATAGGTTATGGTTCCCTTTGAAAGGAGTTTTAGGGGTAAAATAGGCAGGTTTAGGGAGTTTTAGGAATAAAGAGGGTCCATGGGGGAGAACTGCAAAGGTGGGAGCTTGGAGCTGCCCAAAAGCATACATTCATGGAGAAAAAAAGAGGTGCCAGGATAAGGGGAGAGGAAGACATCCATTCACAGAAGATAGGGAACAGCCACAGGGTATGGGGAGAAAGAGGAAACAAACTTTCACAGAGGATAGAGAAATGCCGACAAATGGGAGAAAGAGGAAGACAGATTTCACAGGAGATAGAGAATTCTACCACTGAAGGGGGAGAAAAACAGGGGTCACCAGGTGGGTTTTAAGCTTTGAAGTTGATATTCTACCAATTGGAAGGCAGCATCAAGAAACAAAGAACTGCAGCTTTTATAAACCTTAGGAAAAAGAGCTTAGTGGGTTATCCCCTTTGGGACAACCTCCCTACGTGGGAATCTGTACTTGTTTCCAATAAATTTCCACCTTTTCATATACCACAGTGATGGCGAACCTGTGACACGCGTGTCAGAGGTGACACGCGAACTCATTTTTTTGGTTGATTTTTCTTTGTTAAATGGCATTTAAATATATAAAATAAATATCAAAAATATAAATCTTTGTTTTACTATGGTTGCGAATATCAAAAAATTTCTATATGTGACACGGCACCAGAGTTAAGTTAGGGTTTTTCAAAATGCTGACACGCCGAGCTCAAAAGGTTCGCCATCACTGATAAACCACCTTTTGTCCATGGCTTCATTCTTCGAATCCACCTGGACAAGAACCTGGGAAAGAAATCACCCTTGCATCCTGCTCAGGAAAAAAACCACTCGACTCACCTTGAATTAGGAAAGAACAAACTGATTATACAAAGCTTACCAAAGATATGATGCCCAGAGTGCAATTCTGGCAGTTAGATTGTTATAACTTTGTTTTAAAACATCTTTAAATAGGATTGCTGGGTTTCAGTGACCCTTGAGCCCTTCTAGCCTGTCCCCACTCCCTGCTCCAGGCCTTTGCCACCTTATTGTCTGATTATTCCCATTTAGAAGTTGACAATTCTGAGTCTTAAAGATATTACATAATTTTTTAAAAATCATTTTTAATTTTTAACATTTTAATACAGATCAGTCTGTCAGGTTCCTTTCAGCTCCTTCACCTCCAAACCTGGGGGCAGGTTCTGCTTCAGCTTCTCGGCTTCTCTTTGTCTGTGATGACTGAGGTATAACGGTATCTGCTGCATGGGAGTTTGAACTTCATATTATCCTTATTTTTCTTGATCTTGACAGATTTGGCATCCTTTCACCTGGCTGGGAGCTGGAAGTCCTTGATTTCCTCAATTTTGCGAGGCATGGCTACCAGGCACATGGTCAGCACAAGTGGCAAGAAGCAAAGAGGCAAAAAAAAGCTACATAATTTTTAAAAGATTACAAGCTAGGAGGTGTCACGATCAGAGACTTAAATCAAATAATTTTAATTTTCGTTGCAGAAATCTTTCTTCCACATATTATCGATTCCCTGAAAGGCTGTCGAGATGGGTAGCTCATTAGTCCCTGCTCTAGATGGTCTCAGTAAGTTATGATTTTAGAGGACTTGCACATTTTTCCATAATATTGCTGTTCCTTCCTTAGGGAGTAAGGTGTCAATTATTTTATATTTTGCCACTCTGTCTTTATATAGTAGATCCCATCATCCCTCCTTTTAAATTCCTACTACCAATTTGCTGTGGGTTTGAAATCCAATCGTTAAACGTTTAAAATAAGACTCTGCTGGCTGTGGGAGGTCATTTAAAAGCAAAGCATATGAGCTTGCATTTTATAGGAGATATTTGGTTGCTCTTTATAATTTTTTTCTGACTGAAAATCGACCCATGCTTATTATTTAAACAATAACAAAATGTAGGAAGGTTTAAATGTGAAGAATAAATACACCATCTTTCATCTCAGCAGCCAGACAACAGCTCAATATTTTAGTGTATTTTCTACTGTAAGTGTTTAATATTATTACTATTAGTGTGATTATCTTTAATGTTATTTTTTTAGATGAAACAGCTTGTATCCAGCTTTTTTACTTAGCATTTAAATTGAAATATTTTCCCATGTCAATAAATAATTTTCAAACACAAGAATTTTAAATTTCATATAAAATTTATGGTAGAAATATGCCATAGTTTATTTAGCTATTTTCCTCTGTTCCACATAATGTTTCTATTAATTTCTTTTTTGGCTATAATTCTATGAAAATCATTTTTGTCCAACAAAAACTGGACTTTGATTTCTAGTTGTGATTTCAAGGTTTAACTCTCTCAAAAATTAGGCAATATATATATATCTCCAAGTTATATATATATATATATATATCCAAGTTCTTTTATCAAACATTATATAAATTTATACTCACACCAAAATTAAATAAACTTTAATTATTTTAATTACTTACTCTATCTCTTCTAATGCTTTTTTTATACTCACTACAGGTTTACTGGCTGTATTCCAAATATTTGAGGTTGAAATTAAGTGTTGCTTAAAAACTGAGGTGTTACTACAAACTAAGGATGCAAGGTTTTCATTCCACTATTCGTTTTCATTATCCTTAAAATTCAATTTTATCTTTAATAATTATAAATGATAGTATGGATTCACACAAATACACAAAGGCCTGTGCTTTGAGCTCCCTTTATAGCATTTGGGGGCTGGCATACAGAGCCAGCCCCACTCCTTCTGATTCCTCCCTAATTCTAAAACAGCTGTCTGATACTAAGCTACAATTGGTATCTGTGCCACAGTGTAAACTTTATTTGTCCTATACTGTTAGTGACTCTGTTGGAAGAAAAAAAAAGCCTATTGTAAAGCATAATCATTTGGGGGACCTAAAATAAACCCTAAGAAAAAGTCAACAAACATGCACATTGCTCAAACTATATATTAGGATCTGTCTCAGTCTGTTCAGGCTACTATAACAAAATATCGTAGATTGGGTAGTTGATTAACCATCAAAATTTATTTCTCACAGTTCTGGGGGCTGGGAAGTTCAAGATCAAGGTGCCAGCATGATCACATTCTGGTAAAGTCCCTCTTCCTGGTGACAGGTGGCCAACTTCTCACTGCAATGTTTCTGCCAAAACTACTATGTGTGGATTTATTAATCCCTCTTCTTCATCCACTAACCAGTTATTGCACTTGTGTGTATTAAACCCTAGCTTAACAATCAAATTACTGCCACAGCATACATATTCAATTAGGGACAGGAATTGCCACCTCACACTGGAGATACTCATTTCCTCTTAGAGGATTCGTTCCTCCAGGCTGAGACCGACCCAGCTCCATGTGTAAGGATGCTTTATCCTTATGATCTGGTCTCATCATTTTTTTCTACCCAAAGCCTGGTGCCAAGTGAATCCAGTGAAGAAATAACAAGAACACTATCACAACAAAACAACCGTTCACTCTTTAGATCTATAAATTACAAGACCTGTATTCTTAAGCACATTCATGTTTTATACTCTCACACACATACTTCTCTTTTAAGTGATTATTTTTCTTTATCTCTCTCTTCCCTTTGAACTTGTGCACATTTTCTTGCTTCCTGTAACAGAGATATACAACTCCCCAGCCCTATAACATCCCCATGGTTAAAGTAGAGAATCTTAGAACTTCTTACTTATGTTGGCTAACTCTTACATAAATATAATATTAGTAAGTTGCAAACACTTTTCTATTGAACATTATGAAGCAAGGAAGCCTATAAATTAATGCCTTTTTCATACTTGTCCTGAGTGAGGACAGACTGTGTGTGTGTGTGTGTGTGTGTGTGTGTGTGTGTGTGTGTGTGTGTACACCTATACATGCTTTGCAGGAGGTCAGAGCCTCTGCTTTGAAGGCTCAGATCTCCTCAGCCACTCTTCCATGTTCCCCAGTTAAGCATGGTGAGTACACCACAATAACCAGATTCTAGCATTCTAAGATAAATGCTTAAATGTTTCTTAGATGCTGCAAATAGATGCTTATTTCAATGATGTCAATAGCAAACAATGTGTGCAAAAATGCTGTTTAAGAATCGGTGCTCCTCTGAGTGTGGCTTTCTCCTGGCTCACTTATAAGGGCTGCCTGTTTGAGGTATTTTATTTATTTTAAGCCAAAATAAGGAAGAAGAAGAAGAAAGGCTATGCTACTTTGACAGTCTTTGGTGTTGTTCCCTTGAGAAATGTGTGGCAGCCTTCAATTTGATTCGAGTACTTCTGTTTTGATTCTCAATCCCATCTCTAAAAATAATTACTGTATTTTGCTATTGGTCTTATGCTGACTAATTTTTATATAGCATATTGATTTCTAATTTTGTTCCTGGCAGTTCATCATTCAATTTGCAAGACACATCATTCTTTCTGTGAATTGCAGTTCCACATTATCCATCTTGAGCCTTTATTCTAAGCAATGTTACCTCCCTTCTTCATATAGCAAGCCAACTTCCCTCCCTAAGGATTTATCTTCTTTAAAAATGCATATTTCTTCATGGTTTTTTATTGTTCTTCTTGTTAATGAGGTATTAAACTTTATTATAAGGCACATAGAAGGAATTGATTTAGGAACTTAATTTTTGAGGAAGTGGGAACAAGTTACTCACCTAACCTTAGTACTGCACTAATGATATAAGGTGTGTGCTGGGGCTGACCAGCAGACCCTGAGTGACGGATGAATGATTACTCTGATACACATTTCTGTGAAAGAGAGGGCTAAGGGACTGCCTGGCTAAAGGAACCAGACAGCCCCCTTCACCTACCTCCATAGGCTTTTACTGTAGCAACAGCTTGAACTAAAATTAACCTCTAGATACTATCAGCAGGGTAAGTATCCTTGAGAAAACACATGCATCTGCAGTCTCCTTTAAACAAAGATGGTTTGAAGTCTAAACATAAAGACTCCAGTAAAACACCCCGGGGGCTCAGACTTGTTTGGAAAAGTCAAGGCAGGGTCTGTCTCCTTTGGCAAGAATCACCTAGAGGCCTCTGACTTTTCAGAGAGTGCTCCTTACAGACTTTCCAACCAATCCTGTGCTTCCCTACAGGTGTGTATTCTGTGAAGAAGCCAAAATCAGACGCCCATGCTCCATTTTCATGGGTTTTCCTCTTCCTAGAACACAGATGGATTTATATAAGCACTGTGACATCTGCTTCTCTTGAATGAGAAGTAAAGAAAGAAGTGATAAATATTTTGAGCCAAACACAGAAGAAGCAGAGTCAGAAACACAGATAGATCACCAGTGTTTTTAAAGATTACCGTAAGCATCTGTTACAATTTTTTCTTGGTTTACATTAGGCTGAAGCAGGATTTTATTGTCAGCTGTCTCTTCAGGCCAAAATAAGGCTTTCCTCAGGGTTTTGTGGGGAGAGGGATGGGAGAAAGGAGGACTTGTACTTTTTAAGGAATATTCCCAACTCTCAGTTAAGCTGAGTCAGCAGAATCCTACAGCTCTCCTCACCTGAACTCTTCCGGCCTTTACAAGCCATTGTGCACACCACTCCCACAATAATCTTTTGAAGTCACTCCCCTGCTCAGGAACTTGTAATGGATGAGAATAACAGTATTAATGGCTCACATTAGCAGAGAGTCTTTCCATTTACCAAGTGCTCTCACATGTGTCATCTCATTTCCTCCCAACAACAATCTGAGTACTTAGTAGATCAGTTCTGAACTCCTTATCCTTAGCACAGCTTTAACACTTTCTTGACTAGTTAGCTGTTTTTCTCTTACTTCTCCCAAAGGAGTTGTCAGCCTCTTCTTGACTCCCAGACAGTAACTGTTTTTGCCTTCAAGGATTGCCACTTGCACCCAGGCCGGGTAGCTCAGTTGGTTAGAATGTCGTACCTATATACCAAGGTTTTGGGTTCAATCTCTGGTCAGGGTACATACAACAAGCAACCCATGAATGCATAAATAAGTGGAACAACAAATCTCCCTTCCTCTCTCTGTCTCTAAATCAATGTTTTAAAAAAGAATTCCCATTTGCATTTGCCCCTGCTCTCTGCCTCCAAATGCTCCAGCCTCCTCTTGCCTCCTTGTGAGAGCCAGGAGGAGATGCCAGCTGGTGGGGGCACCTTGGTTTCTGAGGACAATGCCATAGATTATCTACCCTTTCTGGCCTCGCTCCACCCACTTCTCACATGAACATACTCTATAGTTTCTACCCACTCCCATGGGATGACCCTTTGCTAGTGAAGTTATGTTTGGCATAGAAGTTTGAATCCTGACCTTCATCTTTATGTCATATTATTTTGGGCTCAGTTTGCCTGCAAGTTCAAATTAGGCATTGATTTTACCCATAATGAACTCCTCTCCCAACCACTCTACATAGCTCTGAAAAGTTCTTGCTAGAGTTCCATCATTAGAAAATATGAGATGCCCATTAACTTTACAGAAAATTCTGCAGAAGTACTTTTGCAGGTTTTTTATTATTATTATTAACTTCACTTCCTTTTTGGAGCGGCCCTAAAATCCTCATCATGGCATCATCTATCCTCTTAGCCCTGACAGACTGATGGGGGTAGGAGTTAAGTCAAGCCAACTTTCTTAACCTCTGTAAACGTCAACATCTGTATAAAGATGCCTCATTTCTCAATCTCTCTGGTAGCCGGATGGTAAGTCAGATGAAAGCCAAAGTCAAGATTTATTTTCTCTATAAAAAGTTAGCTTCAGTATTCACTTCTGGGACCTGTCAAAGTTTAGCAACAGCTGAAATCACTGAAGTAGCAATTAGGAAAAGTATATTGTGCACACACCAGAAAGACAGTGTGCAAACCGGGAGCACTCAAACCAAAACATGGAATGAGGCTCAGGGGTAACTGTTATAAAGAAGCATATAAAGCAGCAACTGTATATTCTTTATAGTGATTGGTTATATCATCAGGATCTTCTTAAATGATAGAGAATCGGTCAGTGGCTTCCTCATATCAACCTTGGGAAACAGTAAGTTTTGCTTATACTTTCCAGAGGCATAAGCAACAAATGACCCAGTTCATTTGTAAAATAGACCAAGTTAAGCTTTGCTTGCATGATTTAACTGGTTTCATCTGCCCGGGAGGTTTTCAAGGCTGGTCTCCCTTTGTATTTTATTTTAACAGACTTTCAGACCTTTATGAAGTGATCTGTAATAGGATTGTACTTCTCTCTGATTATTCAATCATGTGTTAGAAGTTCATAAAAATAAACATCTAATGACCCAAAGTTAAAAAAAATACTCATCCTCTCAGTTTTTCTATGTCGGAAAGACTTCTTTTTTTCTATTTATTTGTCTTTTACTCTTCACCAGCTCTTGGTTTTCCACTTTTTAAAGTCTCTCCTATTCTCTCCTCTATTTCTCACTTTCTTTCTCCGCCTTTCTTTCCCCTTTCTTTATTTTCACACTCATTTATTAATTCCAGTAATTAGAATTTGTCAGATAATTTTACTATAATTTAATCAGATCTTAACACCAAAGCAATCTCTCACATTTCTTAAGTCTGAATGGGAAAGCTCTGGATAATAAAAATATGAATGTGTATTTTTTTTCACCAACACACCACCCCCAATTCAGCAACAAACCCAACCAGCAACAGCAATTTTGGGGAGCTTGGCAGAATTTATAGTCACCTGTTAAGAGAAAGACTTCTTTAATTAAAATGTATTTGTGTCCTCCCACCAACACGTCCATCTCTCTCTTTCCACTCACTGCTCTCTTTTGCTGTGATCTTTGCTGATCACCCTGCTTTACTAGGAGAACTGTTTTTGCCCATTATTCGGTAGAGGACCTGTCCTGTCAACCCCATACTCTCATAACATAGCACAGAAAAACAAAACAAACAAACAAAAAAACACAAATGAGCAACCATCATTACCAAAAAAATCTAGCATAATTTTAATTCATGGAAATCTATAATCCCACTCTTCCAATCCCTTCTTCATCCTAATTTTATGATTCCCTTTACACCCTAAAAACAAGCATATCCACATCTTCCCTAACCTACATCAATGTAGATAAATGCCTCTTACCCTCAGCTTCACCTCTATTGGCCTTGGTGTCTTACCTGGGGCTGTGACCTAGACAGGACCCTGCGGGTTACTGAACTCCCAATCACTGACCCCTTTCCAGGCTGAGGATGCTGATCTGTGCATTTACTATGAAACTCAAGATGCACTCAAGAGGACTGCTTGGGCATCAAACATAACCTTTTCTACCCCCACTATATAACAATAGCCTAATCACCTCTTGGTAATCTGGATCGATAACACCTGCCAAGTTGAGACTCTTTTCTTTCCTGATATTCCCTGGGAACTTTGGAGTGCCCAGGCAGCAGTTGGAGAAGATGGTGTTCTACCACTTTCTGGCTTCTCCGGTTCATGATGAAAAATCACCAGCAATTCTAATTGTTTTCCTTTTATAGGTAAGGTATTATTTCTCTCATTGCTTTTGAGAGTTTGGTGAAGTGTCCATTTTCTAACTGGATATTTTGTTTTGGTTATTGGTGAGTTTTGAGAATATTTTATATATTCTATATTATTCCTCTTTGTTTTTAGTTTATGGAAGTTTGACTATAAAGTATCTTTTTATGAATTTCTTTAATTGATCCTATTGGGAATTTACTAAGCTTCTTGAATATTTAAGTTTATGTCTTATTGGGAGATATTTATAGCCATATTTCTTTCACTATTTTTCAGTCCCCTTTTCAACTTTCCTTCCAGACTCTGATGACATGAATGTGAGAAGTTTTTGTATATTTCCATAGGTCCCTTAGGATTTGTTTGGGTCCTTTTTTAAAAAAAAAATCTATTTTCTCTGCTATTTAGATTGGGTTGTTTATCACATGATTTTACTTATATGTGGAATCTAAAGAACAAAATAAGAAAAGCAAAGCAAAAACACACTCATAGACACAGAGAGCAGACTGGGGGTTGCCAGAGAGGAGGGGACTTGGGGGACTGGGTGGAAGAGGTGAAGGGATTTAGAAGCACAAATTGGTAGTTACAGAACAGTCAAGGGGATGTAAATTAAAGCACAGGAAATACAGTTAATAACACTAATAACTATGTATAGTTCCAGGTAGGTACTGGAAATATTGAAGGAACACTTAGTAAAGTATTTGGTTGTCTAACTACAATGCAATACACCTGAAACTAATACACAGTAATATTGAAAGTAAACTGTAATTGAAAAAGAAAAAAAAAGATTGGGTAGTTTCTTTCGTACTATATTTTTATTTTAACTTCCATTCTGCTTCTGATTCATTGAATTTCTTATTTCAGTTATTGTATTTTTTATTTGCAAAATTTTCATTTAGTTGCTTTTATATCTTCTGCTTTCTTTGCTGTGATTTTCTATTTATTTGTCAAGATTTTCTGTTTTTTCATTTGGTTAGGGCATGTTTGTTAATTTCTTGCTAAAAAAATCTTTTACTGGCTACTTTAAATTTTTTTGGCAGATAAGTTTAATATCTATGTCATCTCAATGTTGACATCTATTGACTGTCTTTTTCCATTCAAGCTGAGCTGTTCCTGGTTCTTGGTATGATGAGTGATTTTAAATAGGACATTTTGGGAATTATGAGACTAGAGTTTATTTAAAGTTTCTGTTCTTATCTGGCTTCTTCTGACACTGCTCTGGTCGGAAGAAGGGTCATGCCATCTATTTACTGCCAGATGGAGGTAGAAATCTAGGTTCCCCCCTGGCCTCTGATGACACCACAAGGGTATGAAAGGGGAGGGGCTGCCCTTATCATCAGACTGGGGTGATAATGAAAGTTCTGACTCTGGACTTGGCCTCTTCTGACACTAATCCAATGGGCAAGAGAAGGGGTGACTCATTCTGATGCATAAAGGAGAGCAGATCCCTCATGGATGAGGGAATTCTCTGCCTCCTACTAGTGGAACACAGATTTTGAAACATTTATAAATTTAATGTAGCCCATTTCTTTCTGAAGTTTAACTTATACAAATGTGTGCACCCTAGCTAATTTTTTAATATCCCCAGCTTCTAAATATGGCATGTGTTTGTTTGCTCTTTCTTTTTCAAGTAAGTCCATGAAAATAGGTAAAAGAGATGACCGCAGGTTTTAAAAGATGAATATGGTATGAGGATGACTCTTCACTGGCATGTGTCAGAATCCAGAAATAACATTACCGACTCAGCAATTTTTCTCAGAAAAGACAATGGAGGGCATGAGAGAGACATAATTATGACAGTAGCATCAATGTACTTACCTCTTCTTCATTAAGTTATATATTCTTATATAACATTATCCTTGTTTACCAGTTGAGATGAAAACAATGCCAATATTTAAAAGGCATGAAAATATTTTATCCTTATTTGTTAAAATATAAAGAGAATACATCCCACATGGGACACACTCAAATTGCCACATCAGGTCAATGAGAAAATAATCCAGTACCAAAACATGTGCTTGAGAAGCATGAGCAGACTATAATCAGTTAGCATACCTGAATTCTAGTCTCCATGGTCTCCGTCTTCCTTTAAGCAGTGTGATGACATTGTTAAAACTGTTTCTTGATCCAAAAATGAAGAGCTTAGATTAAGGGAGCCAATGCTTATACAACTCTAATATTTCATACTTCAAAGAAAAGATAAAATGATTATATTTAAATATGTCAGTGAAGCTTACCTCCAACTATGTCCCTGTGGAATACAGAGTTAGACCTTGTTTTCAGACTAATAGAATGTTTTGTACTGTAGTGGTGCGGGGCCATTTGCTTCATTCTTTTATCAGTTCCTTTCCTGATTCTATCAGGTTTCTCTAGAGAAGCAGAATAAATGACAGATAAGTCGATAGGAAGATGATAGATAGATAGATAGATAGATAGATAGATAGATAGATAGATAGATAGAACTGGCTCACATGATTGTGGGGACTGGCGAGACAAAATCCAGAAGGCAGGCATGTGGCTGGCAGACCAGAAACTCAGACAGGGTTTCTATGTTACAGTCTTGAGGCAGAATTGCTTCTTCTGGAAATCTCAGTTATTGCTCTTAAAGCCTTCAGCTGATTGGATGAGGCTCACCTACATTATCAAGGGTAAACTTCTTTATTTCAAGTCAATTGATTATAAGTGTTAAATCATATGTACAAAGTATCTTCACAGCAAAATTAGACCAGTATTTGATCAAAGAAGTGGGCACCATAGTCTAGCCAAGTTGACACACAGAATTAATCAGAGATGGTGTGTACTAAATATATACCTACTATGGGCCCAGTGCACGAATCTGTGCACCTTGAAAGGAACTGTGGGCCATGAGGCTGCAGTGGGCACAGCGGTGGGTCTTGGCCCATCCTCTGTGCCCTCACCTGGCCCCTCCCACTGTGGCCCCCATCCCCTGTCTGCCAGCAGCCCTCCTCCCGCCACTGCCCCTCCCACGTGCTGATGACATCAGCCCCACTCACACTCACTGACAGCATGGAGCAATTGGGGCCTGTGCCAGCAGCAGGTGCGAGCGGTGGTTGCTGCCCTGATCACCCCTCAGGAGCAGGGGGAGGTGGAGAGGCCCTGAGGAGCAATCAGGGCCAGCACTGGGAGCCGGTAGCAGGTGCAAGTGCCGGGCAGGACCACGGCGCACGGGAGCAAAGAATTTTCAGTAACTACCAGAGGCTTGCTCGATGACAGTGACCAGCGCCCCACCTTGGTCTGGCGCCCCACTCACATGCTCCACCATCCCGCCACAGCCAACGCCCTCCATGTTCCATGCTCTGCTGTCTGTTGCCGACACCCACCATGTTCCACACGTGCCCCCTGGTGGTCAGCACACGTCATAGTGACAGGTTGTTGCACCATTCAGTCTATTTGCATATTAGGGTTTTAAATATATAGATTACTTAGCACCTGAAATGAATCAGGAATTCTTCTTGATGCTTTGAATAAGAAGTCAGCTGTAATCCTCAACACTATCTTACGAGTTATCTGTGGTTTCTTTCACTTGAGGCATGAGGAAATTGATTCTCTGAAAAAAAAAAAGCCAAATATCATAAAGCCAATTGATGGTACAGTCAGGATTGAGACTCAGGTTTAGTTGACTATGAAATATGACAAAATAAACACTGGGAGAAAAGTCAGAAAATTCAGATTCATATACTTCTACACTAGCTTTTAAACTTGAGGCATGTAACAGTCTTCATATATATAATGAAGAGCTTGAATTGGATGTGCTCTAAACATATTCTGTGATTCTATTTTGGCACTGGATACATGTCTTTTATTTAGAATACATTATTGCCTTTGAAAGGGTAGACATTTCATTGGCGTTTGGGTTTGGCTGTTCTTTTGAGCCATATAATGATTTTGTGCTGGTTGATTATTCCATTACAACAGAGAAGAGACAAACCATTATGAAGAATTATGAATCTATACCTTGGAAGAAAACACAGTGATTTTGTTTTGCCTATCAGCATTCCATCTGTACTTACATTGCAATAAAGCAAAATACAATTGAATGAATAGGGAACCACAGGAACTGAAGCAAACAGTGAAGATGGCTGATGCCAGGCAATGAATTTTGCAGACCTTCACTCAACACTTATTTTCTCCCTAGGTGGCTTGGCCTAGGTTCTACTTACCTCAGAAACAGAAAGTAAGTTTTTAACACTATTACCTCCTGCTAAGCTCATGTAGTTATGCAGGAGCAGGCTGGATTCTTTTTGTCTCATTCATCAACTCCAACACTGTCATCTAAGTTCCTTTTGCAGAATCTTTATTACTGCCGATGATGTCAGAGAAAAGGAACATAGCTTGATTAATAGATTGCAGGTGCAATTTACAATACTGGCAGCTAAAAATGATCTTTTGATTTAGAAACTGAGAACATTCAAGAGAAAAGTCACACCTTTGCTCAGAACTTTGATTTTCAGAGGTTTAACAAACCAGTTTCTGACTTTTACCCCACTCCTCTTCTTTACTGCCTCTTTAATAAAAAATACAGAATTTAACATTTTTGTCTGACATTTTCCCCTAGGGGATCTGAATGAAGCTGGATTTTTTCTTATTTATAATAGAGATAACTAATGTTCAATAATGACCTGGTAATAGGTGCACATCTTGGAGTGAAAGTCATTCAATTACTTGCATCTCTTCTTATGCCATTGCCTTTTAAATAGTTATCCAAATGGAAAGGCACTTGAAATGTTACTTTTAAGCAGGAAAATAAACAAAGAATAAAAGTGTTATTTTTATAAAGCAGAATTCCTGGGTATCTCAACATCAATATGTTATTAAAAAGTGTAAGAGACATGTTGAGAGAAAGATAATATTTAAAATATTTGTACAGAATCCATTCATATCTCTAATTTTATTTTCTTTGTTGACTAATTATCTCTACCCCTCTTTTGAAGTTAGCAGAGATGCTTTCTTTCCTCATTTTCATTCTTTCATTCAACTGACATTTTTGACTGATATTCAGATGTTCAACTTTACCAATCTATAATGGAATATACTTCTGATAGTGTGAGAAATTTGTAGTATATATTAAACAGGGTAAACTTGCAGAAGACATGGAGAAAGTCAAGTAGTTATATCTGCTTCTGTGCATTTGAGATAATAGAATCTTCAGAATTCTCTCTTTTATTATGTGGCATAAATACGTTAATGTCCATGGTAATTTTTAAAATATAGTTGTTGTGCCCTTGGACTTCTCCTGCACAGCTTTTAGCACCTCAATTCTACAAATATAATCACTGATAACATCTGCCCAAGCTTGAGTTAATTTTTTATTAAGATTCTCCATAGTTATTTTACAGTTAACAATGTTTAAAAATATATTATCCAAAAATAGTCTCTCTAAATTTCTCTAGGTCATAAGCCAACTGGAAATCTAGCAGATTTGCCTCTCAGTCAATAGACTCAGTTGTGAAGAAAATTAACATTTATATTCTATTACTTCAACTTAATTTTGAGCCACTATCCCAATGGGTTAGTGATGACATTATTCTTAGACTTGGAGTGGGGGGTAGGTTTGCCCTGATGTCTAATGCCTCCGGTTATGTCAAGTTTTGGAGTGGCTTACCTAGTAAAGGAATTAAGGGATGGGGGGCAGCTAGTTTTCAAGTCACTGATCCTCAAGTGAGATGAGACATAAACCATCACCTAGGCATGAATTGTGCCTTTGGTGTCTTATCTAAAAAATCACCACCATACCCAAGGTCATCTAGGTTGTTTTCATGTGTGAGCTTCTAGGAGTTTTACAGTTTTGTGTTTTATATTTAGCTCTGTGGTCCAATTTGAATTAATTTTGCAAAGTTGTGAGGTCTGTGTCTAGATTAAATTTTTTGTTTGTTTTTTACTTGTGGAGGTCCAGTTTTTCCAGGACCATTTGTAAAAACAAAACAAACAAACAAAAAACAAGCAAACTATCTTTTCTTCATTACATTATTACCTTTGCTTTTTGTCAAAGAGCAGATGACTATGTTTATATGGGCCTATTTATTTCTGGGCTCTAAATTTTGTTCCATTGACCTATTTGTCCATTTTTTTAAATCCAAAATGCCTTATGTTTATTTTCTGTTTTTCTTTTACAGACTAGGACCTTGATCATGAATGTGTTATCATTATGTCTGCATTGTAAATGGCTCACCAGTTGTCAATTCTAACTACATTAAAATATCACTATCCATATTCCTTGGCAGTCTGTCCTCATATTTTACATTTAAGACAAATGCACATCCAACTTCTTAAGGTTAAAATCCACATTATTAGTTTTGGGTTTTTTTTGCTAAAGCCTACTTCTATTTTTGACTTTTGTGAACCCTTAGAACCCTCATCATACTAGTGTAACAATTACTGGGAAGTGGTATGTCTCACCAATGCCATCACAATGTTTTCTCCTTCTGTGGTTGTTTTCCATTAGAACTATGCTTTCTACTGTTAGACACTGCAGTAATCTTCTCACTCCTCACATTGCTATCTGCTGTGATCATGGTAACAGAAGAATCTTGCAGATCCTTGTGGCAGAAGTTTATACATTGCCTTGCAATGTTCTATGCACCTACTAAGAATTGCTTTCCATAAGGATTTAAAAAGATCCTTCACTAGATTTAATTTGGAGATTCAGGCTCAAGTTCAAGTTTTGCTAACAATGATGTATATTTTTCAGTAACCTGGAAAACGTACCTAACTCTGAGAAAGGTATCTAACCCTTTTTTTGCATCCACGTTTGAATTTTCTTTAACAAGCAATGCAATTTTCAGGCTTTGTCTCGGCTTGTTCAAAAGGCTTTGCAAGGATTATATATGGAATATATATGCCAATGTGCTTTGAAAATTATTGTGCGAATGTTGATAATTCATTTTGATCACAAAGACACAGCAAATGATATTATTGATTCAGTCGTGTAGAGATAATTAACGACGTGGTGTTTGAAAATGCTTTAACTCTTCTGCCATATTCATTTTTTCTGTTTCTGAAAGAATGAAATGCTGCTAGGAGAGATTGCCACAGGAAGCAGACCCTTAGAGACTCCTTCTTGCTCCATAAATATCCTACTCCTCTGAGATCTTTTCTGAGCTCCAGAATATATTATAAACATTAGAAGATATTTGTTCCTCAAGAGAAATGCAAGCTGAAATTTAAACATTTCTAAATGAATTAGTGAAAATTAAAGAGACATATTGTTTTACTATTTCAGCAGAGCATCTAATAAAGACTTCCCGGTAAGGTGTTCTGTAGGAACTTCAAACACAGCCTCCCTCAGTGGAGTTATTACTCCCTGTGGCTTATGCAAACTACTCCTCCCCAGAGTGCCAAGTGAGGCCCTACTCTCCATTCATTTGCCTGCTCAAATAATAAAATTGCCAACTCACCCTTCTTCTCTTGTCCCTCTCAGAATTCTCTTGGATTGGCCTCTTCCATGTTCACTGTCATTGCTCTTGTTCAGACCCCAACAGTCTTCACCAGACTACTACAGAATCTTCTGGGCTCTTTGTCACTATGCCCCACAGTCAATTCCTCCAATCTATCCTATCAGAATGACCTTTGCAAAAATAAACAAAGAAAACCACAAAGATTCAGATATATCACTTCCTCCTTTAAAGAAATCACTATTTCCCCCCTTTCATTAAAATAAATGTAAGGCTACTTACATCATTTGGCATGGCTTTCGAGACCTGTTTTCAATCTAGTTCTCAAATAACTTTTCAGCAATCCCTCAAGGATACTTTCCACACTCAATCTTTCCTCAATCACATTCCACGGGATTTGCTATCTCCCAAAGAGAGACTTCCAGAACACTCTATGTCAAAATAATTCTTCCACTCTTTCTTCATTCTGAGTGAGGTGGGGGTGGGGGGGGGATTTCACTACTTAAAGGAGTTCTGAAAATTCTAAATCCATCTGGAGGAGGGTCTGAATACTGTATCTTGAGGAGTGCTTGAAAAATAGGGGTTTTGATGTTTGTTTTTTGGGGGGGCAGGGGGTAAGGGTGTTTACTCATTTAGTCTAGAATCAATAAAACACGATTTGATGACCACCTTTCAATATTTAAAAGGTATCATGAAGTAAATGGAGTAGAATCATTCTTAGTGGTACAACAGGACTTGAACAAATGTTTGGAATTTATAGAAAAGTAGTCTTTCAATGAGCTTTTTTAAAACAAAAGATAATTAAATTGGCATTTAAAAATATGTTTATTGCTAATCTAGTCCCTTTGTATATAGGATTTCTTTAATCCTCACTACTCTATAAAATTTTAAAGAATATTTGATGATAAGAATGGAGGCATTCAGAAAGGTTTAAGCAACAGAGCCAGGATTTATGTTCCAAAATGACTCTCTCAAAATGAAGTGTGTTTTTTTAAATTATATTTTTATTGATTTCAGAGAGGAAGGGAGAGGGAGAGAGAGATAGAAACATCAATTATGAGAGAAAATCATTGATTGGCTGCCTCCAACATGCCCCACACTGGGGATCAAGCCGGGCATGTGCCCTGACTGGAAATTGAACCATGACCTCCTCCTAGTCGATGTTCATAGGTCGACACTCAACCACTGAGCTACGCCGGCCAGGCAAAGTGTGTGTCTTTACCACTGTCCTCCAAGTACCTTGCATGGGAAAAAGAGCAGCCAACTGCCCATTTATTAGAGATATGATAAAAGGAATCTTTGATTTCACTGAAAGTGAGAAATCTCTGCTTTAAAAAAGAAAGTATTAATTTAAAAAAAGAAAGTATTTACCTCAACATTAGGATTTGATAATTTAATTGACCTATAAGATTAATATTAGTAAACATCTCTTTACATTTCTAGATTGTTTGTTCTCCAAAGTACTGTTAAAAGTGGCCGTCAAATGAAAGGAAACAAGTCTCTGCTCTCTCCAGGGAATGTTAATCCAAGGTAACTGATGCAATTTTTTTATTTGTTTGTTTCTTGCTCCCACACAACTTCCCAAGGCCTTCTGGTAGAATTCACTTTAGGATATTAATGGCAATATATTTTTATGACATCTACAGTGCAGAATTAGCCTCTATAATGGCACTTAGGCACCTTGCTCATAAAATTCAGCACTCCAAACTACTTCAGGTTCTTTGGTGGCCTCTACATTGTCTACTGGAGTCATTTCCTAACTGATAAATTCTTCTTTGTAATGGAACTTGTCAAAAAGGCTTACATAGCTACTTCAGAGTAAAGAAAAGCTCCCAGAAAGACATTTTACTTGTTTTAAATTGTTTTGCAAGTTTCACAGTATACAAGTAAACATATGAATCAGATCATTTTCAAAACAGAACGGTATAAAAAATTAAGAGGCTAGCTCTTTTGAACACTCATCTTAACCATAGTCATGTTATACATAGTAGATTTGACAACAGGAACACAAAAAATAAAGTGTGTGTGTGTCCATTCAGTATTTTATAAGGTTTAAACAATATAAAAAAGGTTCTATGGTTTTTATAACATCCCATTTTATAACTGAATGTTCTGTCTTCATACGCATAGAATCATTTTCCAAGTAAAGTAAACATGAATAAATAGTAAATTCTTTGAGATGCAAAGCAACTTAGAAGTGCACTTTTTATATTCACTCAAAAAAAATATCCATTAAGGTCCAAGAATATAGCTCAAAGTGGAGTGTATAACAGTTGATTAAACTGAGTTTGTCTTCTTTAGGCACTTTTTCCGATATTTGCTCAACTACATATACTATTCCATCTATCACTGCTAGCTTGATCCTGACCCTGACCAAGCAGCATTTCAGCATTGGCAGCTACGCTATGCTAGATTGGTTAACATCTGCTTTAGGTTCTTCTTTTCCTTCTAAAATTTAATAGCATTTGAATACAGTTACCAGCTTCAGCTTAAACTCTTCTTGTTCACATTTAAATCATTTCTGATTTGTTGGAGCAAAGCTTTCTTATATGATGGCACATCCACATTTTTCCCACAGGAAAATAGTTACCTAGGACATTTTTCTGGGGGAATTTTCCAAAAATATATTAACAATTTGGTGGTATAATACTATTTCTTAGAGACCTAAACTTTGACACACTTCCTTCCCACATAAGCCCTTCAGCCTGCTGAGCTTCAGCTGGAGGGAGACAGTGATAGTGTTGGAAGCTAAACACAGCAGTACGTTTCGTGATCATCAATATTTCAGAAGGAAAAGAAAGCCGTTGATGCAGTAGCCAGCATGGTACTCACTCACTAGGCCTGATATAAGTAGGCAATGATCAGAGAAGGTTCAAAATGCAATCCCCAATTTGATATATATATATATATATATATATATATCCATCCTATCTAATAATAGACAAAGATGGTAATTGACCGTACCTTCGCTATGCCCCCATCGGCTAATCAGTGTGATATGCAAATTAACCCAACCAAGATGGTGGCCAGCAGCCACGCAGCTGAAGCGAGCAGGAGGCTTGCTTGCTCCAGTGATGGAGGAAGCCAAGGTTCCCCGCCTGTGGCGGCCCAGCTCTGAGCTTCGAAAGCAACAAAGTTTCAATTATAGAAGCTAAACAAACCCCAAATACCTGCTTTCAGCAGGCCGTGGCCTCACAGCTGGAGCAAGCAGGAGCCCGGCTCTTAGCTCCAGTGACGGCAACAAAATTTCAATTATAGAAGCTAAGCAAACCCCAGATACCTGCTTTCAGCAGTGGCCTCAGAGTTGGAGCGAGCAGGAGCCCGGCTCTCAGATCCAGTGACGGCAACAAAGTTTCAATTATAGAAGGTAAATAAATCCCAGAATAAAAAAAGAAAAAAGAAAAAAAGGAGAGCCTGGGAGCTTCAGTCGCCAGCCAGCCTGAAAATGGCCCTCAGCCCCTCACCCAGACTGGCCAGGCACCCTAGTGGGGACCCCCACCCTACAGGGGGTGTGGCCAGCCTGTAAACAACCATTAGCCCTTCATCCAGGCTGGCCAGGCACCCTAGTGGGGACCCCCACCCTGAAGGGGGTGTGACCAGCTGCAAACAGCCATCAGCCCCTCACCCAGGCTGGCCAGGCACCCAAACGGGACCCCCACCCTGATCCGGGACACCCTTCAGGGCAAACCAGCCGGCCCCCACCCGTGCACCAGGCCTCTATCCTATATAGTAAAAGGGTAACATGCAAACTGACCCTAACAGCAGAAAGACTGGGAATAACTGGTCACTATGACACACTCTGACCACCAGGGGGCAGATGCTCAATGCAGGAGCTGCCCTCTGGTGGTCAGTGCGCTCCCACATGGGGGAGCTCTGCTCAGCCACAAACCAGGCTGATGGCTGCCAGTACAGCGGTGGTGGTGGGAGCCTCTCCTGCCTCCTCAGTAGCGCTAAGGATGTCCAACTGCAGCTTAGGTCTGCTCCCCGCTGGCAAGTGGATATCCCCTGAGGGCTGCTGGGCTGCCAGAGGGATGTCTGATTGCCAGCTTAGGCCCAATCCCCCAGGGAGCAGGCCTACACCAGCAGGTGGTCATCCTCCAAGGGGTCCCAGACTGCTAGAGGGCACAGGCCGGGCTGAGGTACCCCCCCCCCCCAGTGAACAAATTTTTGTGCACCGGGCCTCTAGTGTATATATATATCTATATATCTATATCTATATCTATCTATCTATCTATCTATCTATCTATCTAGTTTGTTTTTTAAATATATTTTTATTGATTTCAGAGAGGAAGGGTGAGGGAGAGAAACAGAAACATCAATGATGAGAGAGAATTGTTGATTGGCTGCCTCCTGCACACCCCACACTGGGGATAGAGCCTGAAACCCAGGAACGTGCACTAGATTATAGATTCCTTGAAAGCAGAAACCATTTCCTCTTTCTTGAATACCACCAAATCAACACTTTTTATTTTTGTTAATTAAATTATCATTACTTGTGATTCCAACTTAATCATATTTGAATTTAAACTTTAATTATTCATGATATGGTTTTTCTTTAATTAAAAAACCCTTAAAAATTGAGCACTTTACCATCAGGTTATGCCACATATGAGCTGTGGTAAATTACCAGGCTAATTTTAGTACAAACTACCAGGCCTAAACTAGTAGTGTCAATATTGTAAATCTGAACCTACCCAGGGCAAAATAACTGGGATTGGAACAGGCACATTTCTTTCACTCTCTGTTAACAAAAGGAAACGAGCAAGATGAAGCAGGGGTCTCAGGAGCAAAAAAAATTAACCTAAATTTCTAAATCAGGGAAAAATTAAGATTTAAGAATATAACATTAACCAATTATGTATAAAACATAGTGTTAATAAACTATGTCAAGAAACAACAACAATAACAACAAAAACGAGTTTCACGCCACTAGCCAGGTAAAATTTAGGAGATAAAGCATGAAAGCAGTGCAGCAAAGGAGTGGATTGCCAGATTCTGGAGCCAAAATTCAAGAACTATATTTGGCATAGTTCTTGTATTGAACTCAGCAAAGATGAGCACTTTGTAAACCAAGCAGAGTAAGAACATTACACAGCAAACTCTCTTTTCATTTACCCGGACCTTGACCTTTACTCGGTCTCTTCCATTCTCTATCTTGCTCTTCTCCCAGAGGTTCTGCTCTCCTATGCCATTCCAGTTGACCATCCAGTTTAAATCAACCTCTCTTCTTGATTTCCATTTCAGATGTTAGACCACTAACAGGAATCCTTTAGCATGGCTTCAGGCTGCAGGATACTTTGAGAAGCTGTCTTTGCATGACTACAGCTCTTTAAAAGGCACTGAATATTAACTTAGCAAGTTTCTTGTAGGTCTTATAGACTTCAGAAACACTCATCAAATAGGTTGTCTTCTTCTTTTTTTTTTTCTTTTCTTGACCATAAGTGGGTATGATCTATTCAGGAAGTTTCCATAAAGGAAAAATTTCTGGAAATGATGTAAAAGTGTTTACCTTCAGTTGAATCATATCAGAAAACTTTGAACAACTTACCTAAAAAAGTTTCAAAAATAAGAAATTCAAAACTGTGCTGTAAAGGCATGTGTCACATAATAACATTTTGGCCAACAATAGACCACATATACAATGGTCCCTTAAGATGATAATGGAATTGAAAAATTCCTATCAGCCAGAGATGCCATAATTGCCATAACATCAAAGCACAATGCCTTACTAACATGTTTGTGGTGGCTCTGGTATAAAGAAAACTATTGTTCTGCCATTCCTATAAAGTACAACACATACAATTAAATACAGTTCATAATACTCCATAAATAAAATAAACAACTATATTAGTGATTCATGTATTTACTATACTATGCTTTTATCATTTAGAGTGTACTATTTTTATTTATATAATAAGGAAGTTTGCTGTAAAACAGTTACTGGGGCAGCAGCGTCTTACATCTCCTATTTACATGGTGTCTTGGTTGCATTATTTCTCTTGTGCTTGATTTAAACTCATGTTATTTTGTGCAGTAATGTGCTCTACAGGTTTGTAGCCTAGGAGCCATCATCTACACCTAATAACCTAGGTGTGTCGTAGGCTTTTCCATCTATTTTGTGTAAGTGCACTCTATGATGTTTGCACAATGACAAAATCACCAAACAACACACTCAGGACCTAACCCTGCTCTTAAGCAGTGTATAAATGTATTTGCTAGCAAAAAAAAAATCTATCTATATAAATGATTATGTGCATAGATAGTTATATTGATAGTCTCTCAAGGTTAACAACCAAAATCTCCCCAAATTAAAAATATGAACAAATGTGATGCTGACAGACAGAATTATCCACATTACACACATATAAATTTTTTTTATGTAAAAAGCTGTTAACCATATTTGATGATAGCTTCTATTCCTGGCCTCAAAAAGGCTGAAAAGAATCCAATGTAAACAATATTACAGAAAAAAAAGCCTATTTAGCTTCCAACCAAACAACTCTGGTAATTTTCTGGTTAGTACTTTTTTTTAAACCTTGTTATTACCTTTTTTAGTCTTGTTATTACCTTTTTATAAACTAAGAGTCGTGCCCATGTTTAATATATAGAAATATAAGGCTGGGGTATGGAGGTAGATCATGAGAGAAGTGAGGGACATCATTTATTTTATTTATCACATTCTTCAGATATTTGCTTGTAATTACTACATCTGTATTTCATTCTGAACTTCCTTCTTTTAAAAATTCTCAGAAGATTGGGTTTTGCATTATCATTTCGTATTTATCCTTTTTTATTTTTTATAATTCTTTAGTCAGAACTGTTTTGTCTGAGTTTACTATCTATAAAGATACCCATAGCATGTATTAATCACATATTTATATAGAAAATTGTCCTCATGCTTTGGCATTGTTGAATCAGGTTTAGGTATTCTGAGTCCTTTTAAAAAACATAACTATGTTACTTTATTTTTCAAACGTTTTTGTGATTGGTTAATTCATGTCATCTGGTAAAATCAAGTAATACATACAATACCATGATCTTTAAGTGGAAATTAATTTTTCTCCATATAAATCTTATGTAAGTGTTCATAGTACATACTATTTATTTTCTTGTCTGAAATAAAAATATAAATCTCAGTCTCCTTATCTACAAAAAAGGTATTCCACTTTATAATATTGATATGAAGATTAAGGAAGTCATGTTTGCCTTAAATAATTTGCAATATGTTGAGTAGCTTTTATAGACTTTCTAGTAATTTTAAATGAATGAAATATTCAAATAAATTGTTTTAAGATGCAATGTAGAAAATGTGGTTGGTAAAAAAAAGTTACTGGATATTACTGAAGGGTCAATCTCAAAACTATAGATATGCTATATTTTAATATTCCTAAATGGACATTTAAATATTTATAAGTATACTCTTTGTCTAGTTATAGCAATATAACATTAATTTAGAGGGGGAAATCTCATTTAAAAATATTTAACATTTAATAATTATTTCAGGGATAAAATTCCCAAGTCTAGCTCCTTCAAGTTAAACTTTCAATTAAACAAATTCTATTTAATAGCAAAACAATTCTTCAAGTTCTTGAAGTTTATTATCAAGACCAAAGCACTTTAACATACATGAAATCATCTAATCTCAAAAGCTCAGTAACGTAAGCAGTGCATAGACTATAATTTCTATTTCACCAAAGGGCATATAGTGGCTCAGAGTTGAGTGACCACGTCGTTTTCATCGGACTAGCAAAGGAAGATGTTGGGAAGAGAGCAACGTTATCATTTATCCATCAGGTTTTCTCAACTTATGCCTTAGGAACTCCATTCAACGACATTTATTAATTCTTTAAAAATAATTCTTCATATCAAAGAAAAATAATTATGGATACAATATTCACCCCTCCCCTCCACATCTACATTATCTATCAAACTGTAATAATAAAATGCACATGGTTTTAAGTATGGAGCTCAAAGCTGTTGTTTGTGAATAGGCAGGTCTGTTTATTATCAACCATCCCAATCCAAAAATTAGTATTCATTAGCATTTCTCTTTGTATTCATCTAAACACTCAGAAAGATTTAATAGTTGCTTTTAGTGTTCATCATGCTTCCTTTTTTCTGTGAGTGCTATATTTCTCAAGATATTTAATTAGATGAAAAGCTGGGAGATAAAACACAAAAAAGTTGAAGTATTTGCTATAGTTATGCTACTGTTGCATTTTAATTCCTATCAAAATCAATTACATATTTCAGGCTTCTGGATAGAGAATTTTTTACCTGATGATGACTGAAAGGGCAGTATATGTATTGTATTTATATGTACACGTTTCCCTTGCCTTTCTCTCCAACCTTCATAGCAATTATTAATAACATAACCTTCAGTACAGTGGGCTGTCATTGCTTTCCCTCTATTAGAAGAAACATATATCACCCATTTCCATAGAGAATAGGTAATGCAAGCTGAAAAATATGCAGGGGAAGACGTGTTCATTCAACTTATTTTACCTAATTCTATTTGATACCTGGGTGACGGTGATATTCATTTCATCTTCCTGTTGTAGCTATTGGATGGGGAAAATCAAGGCAATATATTCTGGACTTTTCATAGTCCACGCCCATAAAAAGTTTGCTTTTGGGGCTATGGTTCAGTATGGCAAGTTTATTATTTTTGGTGGTGGTGGTGGTGGTATGGTGTTGGTGTTGATCTGAAAACAATTTCCCAAATTTTGTAAGATATTTGAAAATTAGAACTCACAATGTAATTGTAGAGCCCTTTTCTAAACTCTAGGCATTAAAAATTTGATAAGAAACTAAAATATAAATTACTACTACTTTTGTTCTTTTCCTTTGTTATCACCATCAAGAAAATTTTCTTTTTCATTTGGCAGTAGAAAGTGGTCATGAACAAATCAGGCTAAATAATGTTAACTGCTATTCAAAGGAAATTACAACATATTTCCATTGGAAATGCAACATTAATTCTACTTAGGAGAATAGAAGGACGTCTGCCCAGTAGTGAAACAAGCAGCCATACAAAGTAGTGAGTTCACTGTCAAGTATGAGAAGTATTAAGAGACTAGATGACCACTCACCAAAAATGTTGTAATACAGAAAACAGGAAATTTTTAAGTAAAATAACAGCTGAACCAATTTACCCTCAAGTCCCTCCCTACCTTGTCATTCTATATTTCTGCACAAAGTAAAGTGATGTAAAAGGTTAATCCAAGGCACCAAGAGTTTGTGGCAAGAGCTGCATAATATATAGAATCAGTTCGTATCAAGTACGCATATATGCCACTCTATGTAAATTTTATTTTCTTTTTCCAAATAAACCTGTGAGTTAAAGATACTGATTCCCTCCCAACAGTTAACAGAGAAGGAAATTTGCACAGTCACACAAGGAGGTGGCACCAGGGCTCCGAAGCCTCTGCACTCAGCCACTCTGCCTTCAGGGTTTATACTGTGTGTACTCTTCTAATTATTTCTGAATTATGTGATTCTAACCCTATTAAAGAATATTACCGTTGAGTCTTTGGAGAACAAATTACCCAAAATAGATGTTCTCAGGCAGACTGCCAAGAACACGGCGCCAACACCCATGCTAAGCCTTTGGCTCATTTTTTCGTGAGGTCTCTTTACAGGGGGCCCTGGATGCTCACGCAAGAAGCCCAGGAAGTGGAGCCAGAAGAACTCAAGGGGCCTCGGGCTTGCCCACACAAGCATTTCCAGATTCATTCTGTGAAGATAATTCATTCGCTCAGAAAAAAAACCTTCCTAACCTCCCATCACAGAAACGAAGTGTTTTTCTCATGACTCTTCCAAACAGCCCTCCAGGAACCCAGCAGAGATGGACTGTCACACGCTAGGCTGGCTTCCATGGAACCCCCACCTGACCCAAATCGTCTTCACTGAGGAATTCTCCTCAGGAAATAAAAAATGTTTGGCTTAAGTTTTCTGGCTTCCATAACATTAACATTACTGCTCATTTTGTTTCTCATTTTACAATAACTAAATTTATTCAAAACAACATTTTGCTTATTCAGGGCATTACCACATATTCAGTCTTAAGAGAAGGTAAATTCTGTTCACCAACATTTTTTTTTCTTGATAATCGCCTTAAATTCCTACACTCTAACACACAATGTTTGTGCCCCTCTAGGTTATCTTGGTCTACCTGCCCCCGGCTGACCCCCTTGCTCAAAAAGCTTCCCTAACTACACTACCCAGCACATCCTGTCTCTGCATCATCTTTTGCCCACGGGTTTCAGGTCTGCAAGTCCTGGAAAGCACACTTCCACAGGACTCCATTCACACGCTGCAACAGGGCCATAGGAGA
>NW_005871189.1:3344705-3404032 GCF_000147115.1 Myotis lucifugus | reverse complement strand
CAGGGCCATATTAATTCCTACACTCTAACACACAATGTTTGTGCCCCTTTAGGTTATCTTGGTCTACCTGCCCCCAGGCGGACCCCCTTGCTCAAAGAGCTTCCCTGACTACACTACCCAGCATATCCTGTCTCTGCATCATCTTTTGCCCATGGGTTTCAGCTCTGCAAGTCCTGGAAAGCACACTTCCACAGGACTCCGTTCACAGGCTTCAGCAGGGCCACCAGCGTCTGGGTGGGATCCTACATAACACAGGCTGCAGCAGGGCCACTAGGACCACCGGGTCCAGGTGGGATCCTACATAACACAGGCTGCAGCAGGGCCACCAGGATCACCAGGATGCAGGTGGGATCCTACATAACACAGGCTGCAGCAGGGCCATAGGAGAACCACATCCAGGTGGGATCCCACATAACACAGGCTGCAGCAGGGCCACTAGGACCACCGGGTCCAGGTGGGATCCTACATAACACAGGCTGCAGCAGGGCCACCAGGACCACTGGATCCAGGGGGATCCTACAGACCCTCTGGCTTCCCCAGCAGCTGCCTAGCTGTATGGGTAACAGAACCAAGGAGTACAAAGCAGTAAATATCCCTTGTGCAAGATTTGACCAATGCACGTCAGGATGTGGAAAGTGTCTGACATAAAGTCTTCCCTCCTCTCTGGGAATACTCTACATGACGGAGTGGTTAGCTCTGTTTCTTGTAAGGCTGTGTGTCTCGGTAACACACCAAATCACCTCTACTCATCTGGCCCTACCCAACATAGGATGGCTCAAGTTACCATTTTTTTGACTTTATGATGGGGTGAAAACAATCTATATTCAGTAGAAACCCTAATTCAAATTTTGAATTTTGATCTTTCTCCAGGCTAGTGATATGGATACTCTTTATTTCTCTTGATGCTGGGCACTGGCAAGGAGCAGCAGCTTCCCGTTAACAGCCAATACTCTACAGTGTATGCATTGTGTTAGACGTTTCTACCCAATTACATGTAAGTGTCTGAGCACGTTTAAGGCTAAACTATGGTGTTCAGGATGTTAAATGTATTAAGTGCTTTTTTACTTAAGAAATATTCAATATATGATGGGTTTATTGGGATGTAACTCCATCCTAAGTTGAGGAGCACCTATAATTGTTTTTCCTTCTCTCCCTTACTCATGTTGTGCTGCGATTGTACCTCCAAAGTATGAGAATGTTTGCTTTGCTTTCGTTTCTCATTACTAAGAGGTACTGTCTACACTTTTTTTAAAAAAAACGTTCTTGTTAGCCTTTGGCACTGCTTAACAACAGAGAAAGGTGCCCTGGCCAGTGTGGCTCAGTTGGTTGGGTGTCATCTCATGCACCGAAGGGTTGCCAGTCAGGGTGTGTGCCCGGTTTGCAGGCTCATCCTTGGCGGGGCATGCAGGATGCAGCCGATCCATGTTTCCATGTCACATCCATGTTACTCTCTCCCCTCTCCCTTTCTTTCTCTCAAAAATCAATAAAAACTTCTTTTTTAAAAAAAGAAAGGCAAACAGAAGTTTAATCAGGAGAAATATTTGTCTGTTCTACTACTAAAGCAATTTTCATACATATTTCTAAATGAAATTTGAGCAATGCAAAACCATATAACCATAATGTACCATTTTCTTGCTATCTCGATTAAAATTTAGTATCATTACCTATATTCCATACTTAATTAATCACCCCCAGAATTTACAAAATAGCCCTTTCAATTTTGAGGAGAAGATATGAAACTTTTCTTCCATTTTACTCCTTCATGTAAGTACTAACTTCCACTTTAAAAAAGAAAATGCCACTGCCAGAAAATTTGCTTTACTGGTACGTTAAGGTCAACAGTTTAATTTTATTTTGCACTTTTCTTTTATTTTCATATCTTCATTATAACTCACTTTCACATAAAGCTAAATGTACTCTTTCATTCCCAAGGCAGTAAAAAAGATTAATTTAAAGCAGGAAGAAGAAGAAGAAGAAACACAAAACAACATCAGCACTTCATTATAGCCATTCTCTGATTCCTTTCAATTGCTTTATTTATTTAATCACTTTCATACTGAAATATTTCAAACACCCTAAACATATAGACTAACAAAATGAACACCAGAGTACCCTCCATCCCATGCTATCTCTCCTGACATTTGGTCAACCTGCTTCAAATTTTTAAAATTGATAAAATATTATTTAGGAGGTGACCTCTTCCTTATGTCATGTTTCATTCTCTGCCATGATGAATTTGATTTTCAGTCTCATTCACAACTCTGCTATTAGTACATGTGTAATTATATGTAAATGATCTTTTTTTCTTTACAAATGGTATAATAATTTAGGTTTTCATTCACTTAATTCACCAACCCATATTTTTGGCATTTCCATATGCCAAACAATAATCTAAAAACTGAATTTACAGTGAAAAACAATACAAAGTTTGTGACTGTTTTGGACTTTACATTCTACTTGAAGAATTATCAGGAAGTGATAATTGCTGTTTAAAAAGAGAATAAAGAGTGTGAGAAGTGCTAAAGTATTTAGACTGGGAAGCAAAATCTGAATAAAGTAGCAGAAAGAGCGCTATTTGAATAATTAGGTGAAGACTTGTAGAGAGAGGTGGCATAAATACAACACTGAGGGCAGGCCTTGAATGATGAATTCAAGAATCCAAAGTGATGGCAAGAATGTAGTGAGAAGGATGGACAGCCAAGAGGAGGAGGTTGTCAAGGTTTCTTGTGTAACATGCTCTTTGTAGTCAAATGTAGTTTTTAGAGATTGAACCATCTTTTAATGAGTAAACCTTGTTTAATTATTTTTATAAATTTTTCCATTGGTTAGGAGCCTACAATTTAATTATCCATGTACACATCAATTTAAATTGTTTCCAATTTTCCTTATTTTCACTATTGCAAAAGATGCTCTGTACTTTCATGCTAGGGCTTCATCTTTCAAACTCTTTCTCCTTCTCTGTTTGTTGAAGCAACCAGGTTATTCATCTGTAGAATACTGCATAATTTGGATTTTGTTTATGATACATACTGCTTATTTCCAATAGAGTCATCTGTTATTATTTCTTTTAAATAGTCATCTGTCATATGTATGCAAATGAATAGCTCTTTTAATTGGTTATTTTGACTGTAAGTAAAATACTTACTCTTTGTTTTTATGCCTGAGACTAAGCCAGTTACAAGTGTAGAAGGAAACCATTGATCAGATTCTGCTGCAGACCTCCATCCACAGCACCTGCAGTGACAACTGTGAAGATCCCTGTGTCCCTTTCTTCTAATGCTCTGGGAGTGAAGTGAAGTTGACTCAAGGCTACTCAGAGGTCAGGGAAAGAACAAGAAGGGGAAAAGAAGAGCACAGCAAGCCTTGGGTTAGTATTAGTGACATTAAAGGTTCAAGCAGATAGAAGAAATCTAGATCTACTCAGTAACCAGAAAGCCTACAATTTTGAGAGAAATGAAACAAGAACAATCCGAAAGAAATGTAAATGTTGCAAATATAAGTACTTTAGATGACAGAATAAATTCTTGAGGAAAGTAATCTGGTATTTTCTTTTAGTCAAATGTTCAAGCAGGACATTCATGGGCCCAACCTGTGAATCTCACCAGAAGGAAGAGTTATAAGTGGTAGGAAAATAGTAATTCCTACCAGCCTTAGTGCATGGTTTAGTTATGTAATATAGTATTAAATGAAAATTTTAATAAAGATATAGTAGAAATTGTCAACACCTACCACTCTTCAGCACCCACTGTACTCCCGATGACTTCTTACTGCCAATATTTGGCCCTAGCCAGGTAGCTCATTCGGTCAGAGCGTTATCCCCATACACTAGGGTTATGGGTTTGGTCCTCAGTCAGGGCACATACAAGAATCAACCAATGAATGCATAAATAAATGAAACAACAAAGAAATCAATGTCTTTCTCTTTCTCTCAAAATCAATAAATAAAAATAAAAAATATATATTTGTATGTCTCTGAGTAATGCTTTTTCAAAACCCTGGAAAGGCTATTAATACTTTCAGGAAGCAGCCCTCAACCAATGGATCACTGGAGTAGATGTACTACAAACACCTCTGCCTTCTCTTCTGCTCGGTGGGATAGTCCTGAAGCTTGATTTCACTCTTCCCAGTGTCACTAAGGAGTTAAGCTCCTAGTGCCCTCTTATGGTGACTTAACACCCTTTATTGGCTAACTTCCCTCCCCTGCTTCATTTCCAAATCCTCTACTCATATACAATACATTTCCCCCCTAAAGTATTTGAACTGCTTATAGCAGGGACTGAGCTCCTGTTTTCTTCCTGGCTGCTGGCTGGGACTGCTCTCAGCTCTTAGAGCCCAGTACATTTCAACAATGGAGAAACCTCCCTTGTCAAATCTTTCACATGCTCTGAATCTCTCTAACTTCTTCAGTCTCCAGTCAGAGAAAACTCTTTGTTTTTCCAGGATTGGTGGGATTAGGTCCAGCCTACTCAGATCATGACTATATCTTAAGGTCAACTGATTTGGAACCTTTCAGCTGTACCTAGATTAGGTATGATTGAATAATCAAAGTTCAGGAATCCCAGAGAACCATTGTAAAACTGACAACCATAACCATCATTTAACTTAAGATAAATAAAATTGTGGGGATGCTTGTACAACTCTGTACATGTATAGTCACTGAGCTGTGAACATAAAACAGGTGGAATTTATATGTAACTTAACACAATCAAGCTTTAAAAAGTGATTTCCATGTTTAATATCTCATTTAATCCTTAGAAAAATCTTCTGCATTGTAATCGTTATTATTCCTATTTTGTAGATAAGGCAAAACTGAGACTCATAGGGTTTAATAAATTCCTGTGACCACATAGTGGAAAACATAAAGTCAAATGAATGTCATCTGCAATTTCCATTATTTTCCCTACTTATTGTCTGTTTTTATATAACTATAGGAAAGTCATAGGATTATTCATCTGCTTCCTGAAAAACAGTCACCATTTTAAAATGTGGATAATATTACAAACAATTTTATACTTACCCCACAGAATAGCTCTCAATTTTTTACAGTCATTTTCTATAGAATTAAAGTTGAAGAATATAATAGGAATACACAACTGCTCTTTCCACAAAATCATCCCCTAGGTCAAGGGTGGGAACGTCCAGCCCAAGGGCCATCATTTGGTCTGGCCCTGCCAAGGCAACTGCAGGCAAGACTCGAAATTCAATAAATCAAGGAGCTTTTCCATAGCAACATAAATTTATATTAAGTGAATTATATTAAATAAATTATGTTATAAATATCCAAATGGACCTTGGCAGAAAAAAGGTTCCCCACCCTGCTAGATGGATGGGGGGGCAGGGAAGATAAGGGAAGAGAGAGAGAGAAAATTTGTGAGAGGAAGAGAGGGAGAGAGAAGTGTTTTGCTAATAACAGCAGAATGCGAACATTAGTCCATTTTTCTCAGGGTAGAGAGAACCATAAAATGAATTCAAGTGTCCCATAATAGAGATAGGCTATTTGATACTCTACACATTTTGCCTAAGAGTATGGAGTCTCAAATGCACAACATAAACCATCGCAGCTGCTATTTCCACTGTTTCAGAAACCACAACCTTAAAATAAATCCCACACTTAATTAGCAATTCAAATATTGCATAAAATATTGCTATGCTCTGATTTTCTCAGCTGATAAAAACCCAGGTTTTATAATAAGAGGGAAGACAACTAAAATATTATAAGTCCAAGGAGAATGCAGACATAAAATTGATTTTAATTGAAATTTTTCCCCTAAAGGAAAAAACATTTTCCTCGTGTAAAGTATGTTTAGGGATCACTAAAATGTTTGCAATTGCTTAACAGCTGCCTGGCACCTTCACAGTTTTTTTAAAGGTTTTTTTGGGAAAGTTTTGAAAGCTGTAAAAAGTATATGCTATAAACTGTTAAAACATAAAACTGCCTGCAGCTTTTAATTCTATAAATGACTGAATACTCCTTAAACACAGAGAAAAGGCATATATATCTACACTAATAAAAGAAAATATGCAAATTGACTGTACCTTCATGATGCCCACCAGCCAATCAGGAGTGAGTATGCAAATTAACCCGATAAACATGGCGGGTTCATTTGCATATGCAGGCGCTGAGCGGCTGGGGGCGGGTTGGGATGCAGGCATTCTGTACCACCCAAGCTGCTCTGGGCCTCTGGGCAGAGGAAAGGTGGCTCCAGCCGAGCAAAGGCAGTGCCGGCAGCCAGGGAAAGGCAGGCCCATTCTTGCACAAATCTTCATGCATCGGGCCTCTAGTATATATATAATTATATAGGAATATATATAATTCAAGGAATATAATTGCCTTCCTTGGCATATAATTGCCTTCATCATCCCAGAAGTCTTTAGGACATTTTCTTTTCCTTGGTTCTTATCCAACTATGCCCTCAACCCATAATACATTGAAGTGCCATTATAGGTTTTTTGGTCAGAAAGTCTTAAAACAACTCTCCTTAGCTTAGCTTTTCTCACTTTCTCAAATCCTCTCAGTATATGAGTTTGGGAGGCATTGCTAAACTGCCTGCCAGTGCCCACAGTAGCCACTAGTGACTCAAGTTTAGTAGCCATTAAATACTTAAAATAGTAAAGAGATAGCTGAAACTCTCAATCGACTGAATTATGATCCCTGGGGCAGTCTTTTCATTACTGCTTGTTTTAGTGTCTTGTCATTGCTCACAGAGAAATTCAGGTGACAACCTCTGGTGCTTCTTAAACCTTTTCTAATTATACTACTTCAGGCTTTCTGATAGGTTCGGACTCTGTTCAAATCTTACCTGAGTATTAGGAGTGGTGGTCTTCAAGTGAAATGGGATGGTTCGGAACATGTATGTTGAATGAGACAATGCCATTATTACATGTTTTCTACTTTGTTGTTGTTTTGTTTATTTCCAAGCTAAAGATGAAATGTCTCAGAAGGCAAGGTCTTATCTCCCTTGAAAATATAGCATCCTTAGTAACTGGCTAGGTAAGACTGCCTACTGTTTCTTGAGAATTATGCATGCTGACAATCTGTCACCTATAATTGGAAACTTCCAGAACCTCTAGGAATAACAACGGTTTGATATAGTTATGTAGCCAAGTATTTTGCTATCTACTCAAGTTTATCTATTATATCTCAGGTGTTTACTCCTTGGGGTCTGACCATGGCTTTCTTCTGGGATATCTACGGTTAGTGACTACCTTTCTAAAACAAATGGCCAGGTTCATGCCATTATTCTTTCTGTCTACCCAAAGGACAATTAATTTCATAGGGTAAATATAGAAAAAGGAAAACAAGAGCAGGAAGAGCATAATCAAATTAAGGATTAAATGAATGGTAGTTTCCCAGTAGGAAATCATACATTAGTGAAATACATTGGGATGGGATGTCAGTTAACTAAGCATTCCATATATGACACCTTACACAACTGAAAAAGTGCAAATTGATTAACACTTGAAGGTATGAACTAAAGGACTCACCAGCCAGTGAAATTGTCACTCACGGGCAGCTGATATTCTGACAAAAAAGAAAGCTAGGTGTAGGGTGGTTTTACTGGGACAAATGAAGTGAGTTATATATAAAATATGCATAATTAAAATGACTCTCAAAGAACTGTTTAGAAAATTTATAGTAATAAATTCCTTATTTAAACAAGCATAAAACTTTGAATAAAAAATGTCTTTGTCTATGCACTCAACTAAATAAATGTTAAACAAACATTTAAAGGCTATCGGTTTTTGAAGGAAGGCAAAAATTTAACTTGATAGATTTTAGTATTTCTAGTTCCTGATCCTAGCAGAGTTGGCTATAGAATTCTCATATCTTTTCTTTTTTAAAAATTATATGTTTTTATTTATTTTAGAGAGAGGAAGGGAGAAGAAGAGAGAGATAGAAACACTGATGAGAGAGAAACATCTCCATGAGCTGCCTCCTACACACCCTCTATTGGGGATGGAACCAGAAATCCGGGTATGTGACCTGGCCTAGAAGTGAACTGGTGACCTCCTGGTGCATATGACAACTCTCAACCACTGAGCCACACCAGCCAGGTGAATTTTCATATCTTGATCCCCATATACAGACCATAGTTTGATCATTTTGTTCTGTTCTGAATGACACAGAAATTTCCTAATCACTGTTCTAATTCCCAACATCTGAAAACTAGAGTAATGAGATTCCATTTGTGAAACTTTTACAATCCTAGTGAAAATTATACAATTATATGCACAATACATTTATCATTGCTGTAACTATACAAAGAGTTGTAATTGGCCCTCTTTTGTAAGTGTGTTTTTTGTTGTTTTAGGAAAAATTTTGTGATGGGTGTAATTCTAATGCCACTAATGCTGCTGTCTAAAATTTATATTGAAGACAAAGCTACTTCCCCTGAAGATGTCTTTCTTGAAATCATAAAATATGAACAAAATTTTGAATGCCTATAGCTGAGATTGAAGTACCTTTAACATGCTGGTAAAGCATAAGAGAGAAAAATCTGCTCTGTAGCCTCCCTAATATTAACAAAGAAGCTAAAATATTTCATTTCTTGTTCTTCAAGTCTTTTTTGTATGTCTTAATGATGCCATTTCTCATCTTACAATCCAGACATCATCATCATTCTGCAAGCCATTTATTTAGTATTTTTTCATATAATTGGTCATATTTATTCCTTCAGATTTTGGGTTCCCTCTTTCATTTCCTATGTTGGCCACTTCCCCCTCCTCATCACACTAAATCTAACCATTCCTCCTCTCCTAGGCTTGGCCCACAATGCCTTTCAAGGAGGAAAGGAGCTAGGCCATGCTTTTCTATGACCCAAAATGTCATTAATTTAGTGCATCCATCCAGATATAGAAGAGCACTTTATTGTAACTCTCAAAAAATGCAGCACCATAAAAGAAAATAAACATACCATCCAAAGGAATACCTACAGCATATTTACATAGAGAGGGAAGTGTTCCATCACAGAAAGGAACTCTCCTTTCCCTATCCCTAGAAACCACCAACCTGCTATCCATCTCTATAATTTTGATATTTTAAGAATGTTATGCAAATGGATTTACATAATATTCACATCTTTTTAAGGCAACTTATTTCTTGAATTTTGTTTCATTGTATTATATTCAAATATCCTAATGCACTCAAATTTCAATAGCAAAGATGCTTTCAGAAGGAATAAGTTCCAACATAGTTCTACTAATACTCTAATAACCCAAGGGGAGCCCAAAACACTAGTGATGTTTGCATAGAGAATTGTATGGGAAATTAAAAACATGGCATCTCCTATATTCTGAATGTCCTCAATTTCATACGTAGCTTTGAGAATTCAGGCTTGAGAAGTTGGCCTGTATGCTCTAACTTCTGTGATTAATGTTCTTCACTCAACATAATGTCTTTGCAATACATCCATGTTGTACTAGGAATCTATAGTTTATTTCATTCTACTGCTGAGTAGTGTTTCATTGTATGGATGTACCACAATATGTCTAACCATTCATACTTTGAAGGGCATTTGAGTTGTTTCCAATTTGGGGCTATAGCTGTTATGAGCATACATGTGTGAGCATATATTTTCATTTTTCTGGGATAAAGGCCAAGGAGAACAATGACTAAATTATATAATATTATCTTTATTTATATTTTTGAAATTTGTTCATCACATATTTTTTACATTAATTTTGGTTATTCAAAACATTGAACTATAATATTAAGTTTTTTATATTTTTTAGGTCCACATAAATTGTGGACCTGATGTAGGCCTTCTTTTGTTTCATCTTAGTTTCAGCCTTGAGTAGTATATATTTCACTATATATCTGTCAAACTGTTTTCTAGAGTGGCTGGAAATGGGGCTGTTCTCCAGAATGGCTGGAATCCCCAACAGCATGTTCTGAGTGGTCCAGCTACTTAGCATCCTTTCCACATTTGGTGTATTTTCATTCCAGCATTCAAATGTGGTATCTCATTGTAGTTTTAATTTGCATTTTCCTAATGACTAATGATTTTGAACATCTTTCATGTGCTTATCTATTTGCCATCTGAAAATCTTCTATGGTGAAATGTCTCTTCTTATCTTTCGCCTATTTTCTAATGGGATTGTTTGATTTTTAACTATTCTGTTTTAAGAGGTTGGTTTTTTTTTATTTTTCTAATGGTTCTTTGTTAAATCTGAGACTTGCAAATATTTTTCGTAGTTGGTAGCTTTTCATAGAGCAAATGTTTTAAATTGTGATAAAGTTCAATAAGCACTTTTCCTTTAAAGGGCTGTGCTTTCATTGTGAAGTCTAAGAACTCATTGTCCAGTTCTGAGTTGCCAACACAGCAGGCCCCAATCACCTGATCAGGGCCAGGCCCTGGGCTGGGATGGGAAACCAGGGGTAGGTGGCAGTGGATGTGGCCCCTTTCCCAAGGGGGCCTAGGGCTGGCTCCCTCCTTGGGGCCAGCGGCCAACTTCCTGCAGCCTGTCCCTCCCCCTGGCCAGCAGGCCCTGATCAGCCTGCTGCCTGCCCACCGTGGTGGGGGCACAGTGGCAAGGGAAGGGGGGGGGGCAGGGAACCATGCAGTGGCAGCGTCCAGGATCCATTCCTTCTGCGCCTGGCCTGGCAACCATTGCCTCCTCTCCCAACCCTGCTGGGGCCTTGGGGCCCCAATTGGCCTTGCCCTAATCACTGGCCAGGCCTAGGGACCCCACCCGTGCATGAATTTTGTGCACTGGGCCTCTAGTTGACATTTAACATTGTGTAAGTTTAAGGTGTACAAAGTGTTGATTTCTTACACTTGTATATTGCAATACTATCATCACCATAGAGTTAGTTAACACCTTCTTCATGTTCCATAATCATCTTTTCCTTTTGGTGTGGAAACATTTAAGATAGAATCTCTTAGCAACTTTCTGATTAAAAAGTAGACAGAGGAACTGGGTTCATTTTCATATAAGGTATGAAGTTTGGATTGAGGTTGTTTTTGTTTTCTTTAGCGTTTTTATCTGAATGAGATGTTATGTTTTACCAATTTTACATTCAACTTGTATGGAAATGACTATATAGTTGCTATTTAACCTATGAATATGATAATATGTGTTGTCTGCAGACCCAGCCTTAGTGTAATACCACTGGAATGAGTTGCTGAGAAATGAATTGGGCTTTGTTTTTTTTGTGTAAATGTTTGTTTTTAGTAATTTTCTTGTAAAAAATTAAAAGATCATTTGTCTCTTCTTTTTTCTATAAAGTAAGGTTTGACCTTATTGCTTTTAAATTCTTAGATCCACTTTCCAATAGGCAAATTAAGATATATATACTTTAGGCTGACCTCGAACCCACCCTTAAAATCATTCTAAAAAATTGTTAGACACCGGGGAAACAGAACAAATGTATACCAGAATATCTATGTCATTATTCACAACCTATTTAAACCTAAGGTCCCATTATTTTTAAAAATATTTTTATAACACTCTAGTTATTATTCTAAAATGAGCTCACGGATAATATAAAATACTACCTATAATTATAAATTATTTAATTCAGGATAGTGCTCTTATTATATTACAAAAGTGAAGTAAAAAGAAATTGATTTACAATTACAATTATTTATATATATATGTATATATATGTATATATGTATATATATATATATGCTAATGCCTTAACACAAGTACATTAAAACACCTAATGAAATAGTCAGATGTTTTTACTTATGTGTAATCATCCCTGATGAAAAGCTACAACAGTGTGCTGTCTGCATGTTGTGTAGGTGACTTAAAATCTTTGAGTTGATATTTTGTTGGTTTCATAATACAAAAATGGTCATCAACTTTGGGTCATGTTCTGAGCAAAACAGTATAATACTTTCTCCATTTGCACAATATTTCACTCCTAGAAATTTATATAAAACAATAAATAAAATATGTGTAATAGTTACTTTTAATATGCAGTTAAACTTCCACCTCATAGGAACATGAGCAAATTTTTCACCTATGTGGAGATAACTGTAGAGCTATTTGAAAGAGGCAAGTCTTTGCCATGCAAGTGTCACCTAGATTGCAGGATAGCTAGCATTCCCAGCCTATAATTTAATGCAAGTAATATACCCCCCCCCAAAGTACTATCTCACATTTCTTAAATTCTTCATATGAGTTTGACCAGCCTCACAACTCAAAAATTCTAGTCAATTCCAAATATAAGAGATCTGCTTACTAGAGGTACTAAGTAAGTCATGTAAATGTATGAATCTAGCTGGTCATTAAGTCAGAAGGGAGTTTATGGTTTTAGTGTTTCAAGTACTTAAATGTATTTACAAAAATGTTAACACTATGCAGGCTACACAAAATACTTCATTCAAGTATTTTTACAACAGTTGTTGCAATGTCTGTATCAGCTAATTTCAACATCTGTTCCAGCAGTTCTCAACCTGTGGGTCGCGACCCCTTTGGCGGTCGAATGACCCTTTCACAGGGGTCACCTAAGACCATCCTGCATATCAGATATTTACATTACGATCCATAACAGTAGCAACATTACAGTTATGAAGTAGCAACGAAAATAATTTTATGGTTGGGTCACAACATGAGGAACTGTATTTAAAGGGCCAGAAGGTTGAGAACCACTGACTGTGCCATCTTCGTGTTGGCAGGTGCTAATGTCTTTTCTATGTCAGTTGAGATTTTCATAGCTTTGTGTTATGCCGAGTTATTTTTAATCTCATTTTGGGCATTTTGGATATTATGTCAAGATTCTGTGTCTTAATTAAATCTGATAAAAATTGATGTTATTTTTGTTTTGGAAGTTAATTGAGTTGGTTAAATTTAGGCCCTAAGTTCCAACCTGCTTTCTGTAGGCTGTGGTTCCAATGTGTGCTCAATTTTCAAAGCCTTTTCAGTTCTCTTTAGATCTATCCTGCTATTTACTATCCACTGGTCAGCCTTTGACATAGGCTGACATAATCCCCATATATTATGCTGAAGGCTATAAGTGTGCCTCATCAAGATATCAAGATCAATAAACCTTGTGTCTTCCCTCAAGAACATCTTAGCTGAGGAACAGTCAGGCATGCAAAAAAATTACAATGGATACTTTACAGATATGTGGAAAGCGATTATGGAAGACAAATGAACAATAAGAAAAAATCTGTAGGTCAAAGTCATAATTTATTTTCTTAAATATGATATATATATATATATATATATATATATATATATATATTTATATTTATATATATTAGTTTATACCTAAAACATTCATTTTCTTCCATTGGAAAAAAATGGTTGTTCGTACTGTGATTTAACCTGCACAGAAACATTTTCTAAATCTTCCACTTAGAGCACCACAGGCTACTCATCCTTAACCTTGACTAACAGACATGCCAGGAAATAATCCAAATGTCATGAACAAGGAAATATTTCTAATAGCAATTTGACCAGCAGGTGCTCAATATTTACTAAAAGAATGAATATTTTCAGGAAAATCCAAAATTGCTTAAACATTTCTGACTGCATTGTTTATCCTACACATCTTGCCTCTGGGCTTTCTTAATCACCACCTCATATACAACCCAGCAAAACACTGCCAAGCATAAGGACATATTACTTGTAGTGTCATGGATTTATTCTTCTGCAAAATAAATATGCTACCCATTTTTAAAGTACTGAAATTGCTAAGACTTAAATTTAGATCACCTTCTAGAAATGGTCTCCCTTCTATTTGGGGGGAGTTGTCTAAGTCCCTTTGAGTCTCTAATTGTACTGGGCATATATTTGTGCTTTACTTATCTCTGGATTTCTTTCCATACTACAAGCAAGAGCAATTCTAAAGAAAGAGAAAGGGGAGGGAAGGGAAGAAAAACAACATGTAGCTGGCAAAGTATAAATTATAGATAGGGTACCGGAGTTGATACATTTGTTTATGTCGGTGAATTTGGGATTCAGAGGAAAAACTAAAGGAAATATATCATAGCAAAGAATGATAAAGCATAGAAATGTACTCTTTATTTATAAAAACAAAATACATTTTCATGTCTGAGGAGGGCGTTCAGTTTCCTCTACTTAATGTTATTTGTTTAGTAAGCTTTTATATAGTGTGCAGTTTCCTTAACACATAACTCCAAACTCACACAGGGATTTTCTCTTTCACTCAAATGGTACCTCTAAATTTGAACTATTGATTCGAGGTGTTTCCATAACAGCATTTGAATTTACCAATAAAATTATAGTATAAGTATTTAGGTGTAATGCCTATGTTGTCAGGGAAATGTTAGTATAACACATGAGGATGTCTTTCTCTTAATGAGGCTAGATAGATATAACATTTCTGTGTGGTTTCTAAATGCCTAACCAGTTGTTCCCTGAAGTCTGTTTTTAGGAATCTAATGTGCATTAGAACAACTTGGCTTTTTATTTCAGCATTTATTTGAATGCACAAATGCCTCCTTTGTACTACGGTGGTTGAATTTGATGACTTGGCTAATTTTCCTACAGCTTTATTTTATGATAGCAAATCATAAAACCACTATCATCACACAATGCTGATCTGTGACTAGAGTACATACACTAATTTGCCATTAATAGAGTTGGAGCCTCCTTATGTAAAATATTTAAGAATTTAGTTATAAAGTACTCAGACATCTAAAAACTATTATATTAGAAACAATTAATGCAAGTAACTGAACATCATTGACAAAAATAAATAAATTATGGAAGTCATACCCAAAATAAAGCACAAAAGAAAAGACCTAATATGAAGAATACTCTGATCTGGCGATGATAGAATACTGCTTCAGGACCCAAGGGCACTTGTGGCAAAACACTTGGAAAACAAATGTATTGGCTCAAGATTCTAAAAATAGATGGCAAGAATAAGGTAATCAAGATCAGATATAAAAGCACTCCAGTATAATACATATAATATAAAATAACAATAAAAACCCCACACATATTCATCTAATTTATATTTAATTAAATTCATATTTGCTTCCTCTTTTTTCCATCATCTTCGTTCTCAGGGCATGATCTTGCTCCAACTTCACTGTGAAAGTTGAAGCCATAACCAACACTATCTGTATCCATGTACTCTGCCTTCCTACCTCTTATAGTAAATGGACAACTATACCCCTTTCCTTCATTGTGTATGATATGCTGTCCCCTCTCACCCACTTGAGTAGTTTGCCATAGCAATTCTCTCTCCTATATAATCATTTTCCCTCCTATATTATTATTATAATCAGCCCAGAAACATGCTGCGTTTTTCTCTCATTAAAAAAAAAAAAAACAACCAAAATTCCTTGTGACCGCACTTCCTCCTCAGCTTGGCTCCCTGTTGTTGCTCATCAAAGTGAGCCTGGCTTAATCAGACAAGAGGCCTTAAAACAGAGTATTTTCCTTTTGGTGGCATAACAGGAGTCATCTGAGAAGTTAGAACTATGGGAGGAACTTGACATACTGTTGCTGGTTTGAAGTCAGAGGGATCCACATGGAAAGAAATGGGAGCAGCTTTATGAGCTGAGAGAGAGGCCCATGGCCAACAGCCAGTAAAAAACAGGACTTTGTCTTCAGCTGCAAGGAACTCAATGCTACCATCACTGGAATCCAGAGGACAATCTAACAATCCTTCCAGATATAGGTCTGTGCACTCACTGAGACAAGATCCTGAGGTGTGGCAGTCAAGGGCATGGAAGTCCTGACTCTTATCCTAAAGAGAATCATTAAAACAAAGATTACTGTATAAAACCAACTCGGGTAGGGAGTCAAAATATAAGTAGACTAACTACTTAGCCTGAAAAGAAACTCATTAACCCAGAAAATTTCAAGAACTTTCTTTGTCAACCAGTAGAAAGGAGGTTCAATCATTAGAAAAAAGAATCTAAGCTTTCTTTGCACAGTTGATTAGAGTATGATTGAACAGTTATCTAAATTCTTACCTATATGACAGATTTATAGAAATCAGTAAATAAAAAAGTCTCAAATATTTCATCATGCATATTGGTTAATGTATGACTAGGAGCAAAATTCAATAAATTGCACTTTAATGAAAAGTTCAAAATATTGAAAACTGTTCTTGCCTTTCTTTCTTTCCCCATCTCTAAATTGAGCAAAATATTATATGTCTATTGAGGTATATAATGTGATAATGGGATAGGTTGTATTTTTATGAAGAGATTGTAAAACCCATGAAAAGTTGCCCACAGCCAAAAGGATATTAAGCTGAGCATAAAAAACTATAGCTAGTAGAAAATAAGAATTTTAATAAAATTGAAAATACAACCCATCTCCCTCTTTTATACTTCTTCAGGCTACCAGTGTTCTCTCTCAGCCATGTTTCACTGTTATAACATTGATAAGTATAAAGCAAGCAGATAAAAGTTTTGAGAGCTGGCCAAATAATTTCGGGTATTGAGCCATCTGAAAGCTAATATGGCAGAGTTAGTTCATTGATAGCATGAAATGTGGTGGTCATATTAATGCTATAATAAGTAATAGCACTAAAATAGGTAAGATGTGAATATTAGGATGAAATAATCAGTTTTTATGCACAGACAATAACTTCGAGATATCTAATATAGCCTCTCAATTCATAGCTAGGAAAACAGGATTAGAAGCAGTAATAATAATAGACATATCTAAATCAATCAAAAACTCATTAATCTAATAGTGACATTTGCCTACTTCCATTATTGACATTAAGACGTTTACCACCAAGATCAGGTAGTAAAAACTGCGGGGACTTCCAGATGGGCTTCTTTTGTTTCTGTCTTTAATAAAACTAGACAGAAAGGAATGTAATTAGTCAAGGAAAACTCCAGCTGTACCTGAATCTCTCTAAATTGTTGACAAACGCCTTAGCCTTTCTCTAGTCTTAATAGGAATTCTTTTCTGCAGTGTTTACTACCATTTGGTGATTTCATGTTCCTGTAGTAGTGCTGACAGCTGAGACCTTTCAGGCTATTCACAAGGCTGTGGGGAGCTGAATGAGGAACTCAAAGCCCATTGTTCTCCTAGAACAAAAGCTCTATTTTCATTACACCTACATACACACATACATACCCAAGTACTGACACACTCCCCATGAGGAATTCCTATTTTTTAAACTTGACTTTAGCTGGGTTTACAACAAAAGGAGTCCTAAGTAGTGGGTTAGTTTCTGTGCTTACAATAGTTTTCTCCTTTTCAAGGTTCCCCTGTGGGGTGGAGGAAGAGAATGAGATAAAAAATAAACACTATCCTGTAAACTCCTGACTTCATTCAATAGCCCCTAAGAATTGTGCTTTCCCCACATTTAAGGATGCTGAGTCCAAGGACAGGTTGGAAACATCAATGAATGACATGGTCTCTTCTTTCATCTACATGGTGAACTGAACATGGTAATCACACAAATGGTGAAAGCATGTTTCATTGTGTTCAGTTATAAAGAGTGCAAAACCAACGGAATAATACTCAGATGGCAAAATCACAGACTGTGGGGGCTAATTCTAAGGCTTTCCACTTGGAATAAAGGGAACATTGAAATGTATAATTCAAAACTAACCTTTCTCAGGTGAGTTCAGAGTTGCCTTGTGTTGTGGGGTGATTAAAGCCAATGACTTGTTTAGGTCCACATACACACAAGCGTTATATGTATTCGTGACTGGGAGATAAGAAAGAACATTGGTTTCTAATAGAACAGTAATGTGTTTCACTCAGTCTGTGGTCTTTAAATCCACTTTGTTCAACATGGCGCTAGAGATCTCTAGCTATATAACACAGCCTATACCCAGAGGTGAGCTTTGACATGATTAAGGCAGGCTTCCATAGATGGTACCATTGTGAATGTATATGTAAGATTTTCTCCTCTCAGGAAATGAGACTAAGAACCTAAGATGACAATGAAACTGTCTCAAAGTGGCTGACGCTTTTAAATTTTATATATGTAAAGTTCAGAGTCTTGTGTATATTTACAGCCTGATGCTGGGCTCTAACTCCACAAGACGGCATCTGGGGAGGGGGAAGAAGTATGTATGTAAGAAGTAAGGATGTAAATAGAGGAGCGCAAAGACAACACAGCATGAGCCAGAATCCCTGAAGATGGACTGCATCTGGGGTAATTTCTTGTTGTCTCCAATTCTGAAAGTAAGGGAGTCCTGCAGCAGACACTGGAGCCCATCGTCATGGAACTTAACACACCTCTGGACCAGCTAGAATATTTGCAGGACAGATAGCTGTCCCATATTAATGAATTGGTCATCAGATAAGAACCAACTGGTATGAGTTACAATGTGGCTACTGCCTTAAATCCATCCTCCAACTCTCACTCAAGAAAATTGCTTTTGCCCACTCTAACTGGAAACATACAGTACATCTTTGAATAATGATATTTTAGCCCAAACTTTTTTTCCAATAAAATAATATAATATCTATAATAATATACCATATTATATCAGTCTATAATATCCTAACAGAAAACCTACATAGCTTCTGGTTATCAGAATGGGATGTTAGTGAAGTGTGGGGTATGGGGAGCAGATCTCCCCCTTGAGGGTTTTTGCCTTATGAAGTTTGAAAAATAAAATTCACGGGCTAAAAGGGTGGAGATTTATTGGAAGCAAATACAGGAGGCACATATTGGAAGCACATAGGGAGGGGGTTCCAAAGGGGTAACCCATGAAGCCCCTTTTTTCTAAGGTTCTTTGTCCCTTCGTGCTCCCTTCTAATTGGACCCCTTCCCCATTTTATGACTCTGCTTTTTTTAATGGTCAGTCGTTTGCAGAATATCAGCTTCAAAGCCCAGAACCCACGTGGTGCCCCCCTCTTGCTCTCCCCCTTATCTTGCAACTTTCCTCTATCTCCTGTGAACATGTTTCCCACCTTTCGGCATCTATCCACATTTCTCTATCCGCTGTGAAAGTATATTTCCTTTTCCCCCATACTCTGTGATTTTTCTTTATCCTCTGTGAATGTATGTCTTCCTCTCTCCGTATCCTGTGGCACCTTTCTATTCTCTGTGAGTGAATGCCTTCTGGTATCTCCAAGCCCTCACCTATGTGTTCCTCTCCCATGGGCCCTTTTTATTCCTAAAACTCCCTAAACCTGCCTATTTTATTCCTAAAATTCCTTTCATTAGTGACAGGCAGGAAAGCAAACATGACATAATTTGAATAACAACAGGAACAAAGATTCACTGTATTTAAAAACCCGATTATTAAAATGTTCTTATGTGTTCAGGGATGGTAGTCATAATAGAGAGATTCACCCAAATGGGATGTTTGCTAACATTGTAGGTAGTACTTCATCTTTACATCATTGACAGAAGCTATCAGTTTAGCCTGAAATTTTCTTGGTTTACAAATTCAATTTGTTTAGTAGAAAAAGCACTATTCACTTATCTATTTCTTTTTCAAGGAGCATTAGTAATTTGTGTGTTTCAAGGAATTTTAACATTTTATTTAATTGTTATAAATTAGCATAAAGTTGCCCATAATATTTTCTTATATGCTTTTGAACTCTGTAAACTGTATACTAATGTCTCCTCTCTTGGTTCTGTTATTGATAATTTGTTTCATTTCTTCCCTTTACTTTGGCTAAAGGTTGAACAACTTTATTGATCTTTTCAAGAACCAGATTTTGGTCTCTAATTTTCTCTATTATCTTTCTAATATCTTATATCTGATCTTACCTTTCTTCTGTGTACTTTAGGTTTAATTTGCTCTTTTTAACATTTTTTTTTTAAAAGATGGAGCTGAGGTCACTGATTCCAGTTCTTCTTTTCTGATTATATATATATATATATATATATATATATATATATATATATATATCTGTAAATTGCACTCTACTGACTTAGCTGTATAAAATAAATTTTGATAGGGTCTCTTTTCATTAAGTTAAAAATGCTTTTTAGTTTTTATTTTGATTTCTTCTTTGACCCATGAGTTACATAGAATTGTGCTATTTAGCTTAATATATTTACAGATTTCCCAGATATCTTTCTATTATTGATTTCTAACTTTATTCTACTGTGATCAGAAAATACATTTTGTATGACTTAGAGCCATTTAAAAGATTTTAGAATTATTTTCTGTACCAGAACATGTCTATTTTGATAAATGTTCCATAAGTACTTGAAAAGAATATGTCATTGGCCCTTGTTGGGTGACATATTCTATTAATATCAACTAGGTAAGTTAATTGATGTTTTTAATCAGAGAAGTATATAAATCTGACTATGCATATGAATTTGTCTATTTCTTCTTGCTTTTCTATACATTTTTGCATCAAGCATTTTTTAATTCTGTTATTAGTTTAAAAAAATTCAGGGTGCTAATGCTTTTTTGACAAATTGACCCCTTTATCATTATAAAGTGACTCTGTTCCCAGTAATATTCTTTGATCTAAAATCTACTTTTCTGATATTAATATAGCCACATTTGGCTCAGTATTAATGGGTTATATCCTCTTCCATTCTTGTATACTTAACCAAGTAGTGTCTTTATGTTCAAATTGGATTTCTTTTAGGCAGTATATTCTTAAACCTTGCTTTTTATCCAACCTGATTATCTGTCTCTTAATTGCAGGGTATAAACCATTTATATGTAATGTGATTATGATATGAGTGGGTTTAACTCTATTATCTTGTTATTTTTTTGTTTTTTAGTTCCCCATTTGTTCTTTTTTATTATTCTTTTGGATTATTTGAGTATGATTAATGAACGAGGGGCCCGGTGCATGAATTCATGCACCAGTGGGGTCCCTCAGCCTGGCCTGAGGAATCAGGCTGAAACTAGCTCTCTGACATCCCCTGAGGGGTCCTGGATTTCGAGAGGGCACAAGCCAGGCCAACGGACCCCATCAGTGCACAATCAAGGACCAGGGGGAACGCAGGTGGTTGGCCAGCCAAGGAGGGACCTTGGGAGGGCTCCAGGGCATGTCTGACCCATCTTGCTCAGTCCTGACCAGCTGGACCCCAGCAGCAAGCTAACCTACCAGTCGGAGCGTCTGCCCCCTGGTGGTCAGTGCACATCATAGTGACTGGTCTACCAGTCGACTGTCTGCCCTCTAGTGGTCACTGCACGTCATAGGGAGCGGTTAAGTGACCTTAGCATATCATCAGCATATTACGCTTTGAATGGTTGAACGGCCGACTGGTCGACCAGACACTTAGCATATTAGGCTTTTATTATATAGGATTCCTTTCATCTCAATTGGCTTCTAAGTCAAAATAATTTGACTTTTGTTTTTAGTGGTTGCATAAACATTTTTAGTACATATTTTAAATGATCATAGTATATATATATATATATATATGCGCTAATTAACTGGGCCGCTGTAATGGGTTGACTGGACAGGAGGTTGCGCGTGCAGCATCAGGGAGGGGTGGCAGGGGCCTCTGCATGCCTGCGCTGGGGGAGGGCTTGATCAGCAGCGGTCACAGCTGCTTCAAGGGCCGGAGAGGGAGGCAGGGCCAGACTGGAGGGTGGGCAGCGCTGCGCAATTTTGAATTGCGCACTGGGCTCCTAGTCCTATATAATAAAAGGCCAATATGCAAATCGACCAAACAGCGTAACAACCTGTTGCTATGATGCGCACTGACCACCAGGGGGCAGATGCTCAATGCAGGAGCTGCCCCCTGGTGGTCAGTGCACTCCCACGGGGGAGCACCACTCAGCCAGAAGCTCTGAGCTGGGCTCAGGGCTCGCAAGCGCAGCAGTGGTGGCGGGAGCCTCTTCCACCTCCATGGCAGTGCTAAGGATGTCCAACTGATGGCTTAGGCCCACGTGGGGAGCAGGCCTAAGCCGTCAGTCAGACATCCCCCAAGGGCTCCCAGACTGTGAGAGGGCACAGGCCAGGCTGAGAGACCCCTCCCCTCCGAGTGCATGAATTTCATGCACATGAATTTCATTTACAGAAATTTATATTTCTGTAAATATCCTTGATCCTTATTCTGGGGTATAGTAGAATTACTGAAAATAGTTTAATCCTTTCAAAATTTGCTTTTATTCTTTTTTAGTATTAAAATAATATTAGAAATAGAATCTTATAACAATATGCTCTATGTCCCCACTGTCTTTGTGCTGTTATTGTCATACAATTTTATCATAGTACAAGTTATAAGTCCCACAATTCATTGTTATTATTTTTGTTTTAAACAGTTAGTTATCTTTACAGATCTTTATGGAGATCTTAAAACTTTTTAAAAAATATTTCTTTATTTCTCCATATATTCACTATTTATAGCACTCTTTTTTTTTAAATTGTTGACACCATTACAGATGTACCCATGTTCCCCTGCTTTGCCCACCTCCAACCAGTCCCCACTCCCCCTTCCCTCAGGCCATTCCCCACTGCTGTCTGTGTCTATGTGTAATGCATATATGTTCTTTAACTAATCTCTTCACCTTTTTAGATCTATAGTGTCATCTAGTATAATTTTCCTTTTTGCCTGAAGCACTGTCTTTAACATTTCTTTCAGTGCAGGTCAAATGATAATGAATAATTTTGGCTCTTCTATCAGCAAAAAAATTCTTATTCCAGCTTGGCCAGTGTGGCTCAGTGGTTGAGCATAGACCTGTGAACCAAGAAGTTACTGTTTCCATTCCTGGTAAGGGCACATGCCGGGTGGTAGGCTGACTGCCCAGTGGGGATGTGCAGGAGGCAGCTGATCTAAGATTCTCTCTCATCATTGATGTTTCTATTTCTCTCTCCCTCTCATTTCCTCTCTGAAATTAATAAAAAAATATATTAAAAAATTTTTATTCCAGTTTTGTTTTCAAAATATATTTTACTGGGAAAATACTTCTAAGTGTAGAGGGTTTTTTTTTGTCTTTTCTTTCCAGCAATTTTAAAGGCATGGCTCCTACTGTCATTCTTATCTTTATTCCTTTGTACATAGTGACTTTTTTTCTGACTGCTTTTAAGATTCTTTTCTGACTAGTCTTAAGTAAGTTGATTTTGATATGTCTTAATGTAGTTTTCTTCATATTTCTTGTACCTGGGGATTGTGAACTTCTTAGAGAGTATATAGATTTCATCAAATTTGGAAAGTTATAACTTTTGGTCTTTATATTTTTTTTCCTCTATATCCTCTATTACATGGACTACAATTACACATACACAAATCTTCATAAAATTGTCCCAAAGTAGTTGCTAGTTTCAATTTGGATGTTGCTATTCCTGACATAAAGTTCATTATTCTTTTTGTCTGCAATATCTAACCTGCTGCTATTCCCAACCAAAATATTTGTCATCTCTGACATTATAGCTTTCAAGTCTAGAAGCTTGATTTGAGCATTATTATTTCTTTCAAATCTCTACTTAGTATTCATAATCTTTCTTCTGCTTCCTTACACATATGCCATATTAGTATAATAAACATTTTAATAAGCTTTTCTGTCAATTCTATCATCCGTATTTTTATAGGTCTATTTATATTGATTTTTCTCTCTTTATTTTGGATAATATTTTCCTGCTTCTTTGCATGCCTAGTAACTTAGGATCAGATGTCAAACATTGCAAATTTTACCTTTTGGGATCCTGCAAATGTTTATATTTCTGTAAATATCCTTGATCCTTATTCTGGGGTATATTATTCTGGGGTATAGTAGAATTACTGGAAATAGTTTAATCCTTTCAAAGTTTGCTTTTATTCTTTTTTAGGTGCAATCAGCTGTGGCTTTATTTGAGAGCTAATTGTGTGTGTGTGTGTGTGTGTGTGTGTGTTTGTTTGGTTTGGTTTTTTATTTTTATTGTTGATAGTATTACAGATGTCTCCTATTTTCCCCCTTTGCCCCACTTCACATAGCTCCTGTCCCACCCCAGGCCTTCACCTCCCTATTGTCTGTATCCATGGACTACACATATATGCATGTAAGTTCTTTGGTTAACCAGAGAAGTAATTTTGCATCACTACTGAGGCAATACACTTCAGCATACTTTACCCAAAGTTTTTAATTTCAAAATTGCAATCCTTCCAAATTGTGGGAACAAGAACTATTCCTGCCCTTTGTGACCTCTGTAAATTACTTCTAATCCATTGACAAGGTTCTTGCCCAGCCTCAGATACTTGTCTCATATGCATTAATCAGCACTCAGCAAGGACTTGAGAGAGAGCCTTTGCAGATATTCAGATTCCTTCCTGCCCTCCAAGGCTCTCCTTCTCTCTGTCTCCCTCTTATCTCTACTCTACTTTGCAAATTTTACCCACTTTGGTCTCTCTTCTTTCCCTCAGCTCATCAAGTCCATCGTTCTCCAGTGAGCAGGGGCAATCAGAGAGCTATCTCATTTGTCTCCCTTCTCAGGGATCACTATTCTGTCCTTAATCATGTCTAATGTCTGAAATCATTGTTTTCTTTATTTTGTCTGTTTTTTTTTTTTTATTGTTTCAGTTAAAAGGTAAATCTGGCTCCTGTTACTGCATGTTCACAAGACTATTTTTTAAAAATATATTTTACTTATTTATTTTTTTACAGAGAGGAAGGGAGAGGGATAGAGAGTTAGAAACATCAATGAGAGAGAAACATTGATCAGCTGCCTCCTGCACACCCCAGACTGGGGATGTGCCCGCAACCAAGGTACATGCCCTTGACCGGAATCGAACCTGGGACCCTTCAGTCCGCAGGCTGACGCTCTAGCCACTGAGCCAAACCGGTTAGCCACAAGACTATTTTAATACCTTTGTTTTCCTATCATTGCACAGGAGCCTCAGATTTAGAATCAGAATATCTAAATTTAAAATCTAATTGGATTGTGAACAGCAGTGTTCTGTCTGTGACTTGTTCTTTTACTAACTACAGCAACTTTGACAAGTAATTTAATAAATTGTCCTAAAATTGCCATTCCCTTTTTATAAAGTAGGGACAATTATATATGTTCTATTTATTGATGAGATATTTTGTGTGGGGGGAAATGAGCACTAAATTATGTAAAACTGTTTTTGTAATTTCACAGTTGAATTCTCTCTTCTAAATCTAGAGCTGTTTCCACAATTGTCTGCTTTATTAAATACACAATTTAGAAATTGGTTCTTGTCAATAAAGCATTCTAAATGCTGGCAGGATTTTCCATATATTTTGCTTTGTTTTTCTCCCTATATACATTTTTTACTGAATATTATCACCTCTGTATCACTCTCTAAGGATTTGTACAGCTTTTCATCTAGGAAAGGAGATGGTCTCTGGTGCATTTAAAATCCAGTTATAAATAGCTGGGAAGGACGAGTGTTTATAGGGTAAGGCAGTTGTATATTATTATTATTAACCACACAAGACAATTCTTAATTCCACATTATACAGGGAAGTCCTTGCCACCGCAAAAGTACCACAGGATTTTCAATAAATTTTGTCGAATGGGAGCCAATTTTAGTCAATGTGCTGATAAGGAAAACTTGGTTTAAAGAAAAACAAAAAACACACACCCTCAATATATAGCTAGAAATGACTTTCCAAAAAATACGCCAGAAATATATGTTGATTTAATTTTATTTTCAATACTCTCTATGCCTTCTTACCTCTAAGGATCTTTTTCCCCATTCGTCTTTCCCAGAATCCTCATTTCCTGTTCTGAACTCCCTCTGAAAATAGCTCTTGGGAAAAGGTTTTGAAAAACTCATACAGGGGAAGTATCTGCTACAGACTGTCATTCCAGGAGCTAATGTAGTGTTTTTCCTTTTGCTTTATTTTCATTTGGGTTCAAAGAGTAACACAGCCTCTTATTTAATTTGGTTCAGAGAAGCACGTTTGAAGCAACTGACCTGTATTGTGGCATCTCACCCTGATTCCTCTCTAACTCTCTGAATGAAGATTTGATCATGGAAATTCAGAAATTATCAAGGGGTTCTGGTAGATATCCATAGGTGTGCAAAACACAGGACTAGGAATTAAGAAACAATTTCTGATTCTGTCTCAGACTCCCAAAGTTCACTTTATAAATGTGGATAAAAATTTCTCCCTATGCAGTGCTCTCATTTGCAAAAATATACACATTAAAAGTCCACAGATTATCTCTAGCACAGAGAGTTCGCATTGAAGAGGTTCAATACGTGTTTGTGAATTGAAGGATCTTATTCACTGTTTTGTAAAACTTTCACCAATTTTCAAACAAAAAATCAAGCCCCTGAATAAAATGAATGTAAATCATTTTCATTTGTTTCTCTTCTACTTGAGTTTTGGGTAAGACTGATTCAGGAAGTCAGCACAACGAAGAAAAATAAATTATTAAAGTAGGTTCATTCACATGTAGATTGAAATAATTAGTTTGGAAATATTCTGCCGTCTCTATTTCCACCAAAGTCATGACAAAATTTTATGGCTACTAAGACTTCATAGGAGCTTGTGACTCTTTTTTTCCAGGTAAAGGAACAATCAATCTTAGTTTAAATCTAGCAGGAGGATCAATCTTAGTTTAAATCTAGTAAGAAAACTCCTTAAGCCAATTTTCAAAGTTTCTAAAGAAATTGTTTTGAAAAGTACATTTTAAATGAAGTTGATATATTTGGTTCAAGTTATACTATATTATTATGCCTTTAATTAAGCAACAACCTAAAAAATGTTTTCTTTCTGATGACATTCTAACTTGCTTTTTTTAAAGAAAAAAATATGGATTTAATATTCTAGATCCCAGAGATAAGTAACACATGACTAGCATTGTTCACTGCCCTTACGCTTCTCATAATTACTAAATCCTCACAGACCCCATAAAATTATTCACTACCCTGACTTGTATGGTATTTTTTTAATGTGTTTACACTTTATCAACTAAACATGCATCTCTAAAAAGAGTGGTTTGTTTTAATTTTGTCTGATTTTTTTGTAATATAAGTACAAGGAATCATATATTCTGAATTCTTTCCTTCCTGTTTTTAGTTTCTCAACCTTTTACTTCTGAGATGGATTTGAAGCATAGTAGCAATCATCTCGGGTAAAAACTGCTATTTAATTTTTAACCCTGCTATTCTGGCTTCTGTAATTATTTACTTGCTAAAATAATAGAGAAGTTATTTTGATGCTCTGAACTTATAAAAATTATCCCATTCGATTGAATACCCCATTGATTGTGGTTTCACTGGTCTTTCAAAACACATTCCTCTGCACCTGGAGACCAGGACAGCACAATTGCTTAAATTGCTTCAGTGGCTCCAGAAAATGTGTTTTCGTTGACTCAGTGGCTCCAAGACCTGAAACTATAATTAATCTTTGTAGATAACTAACTTGCTTAATTTAGCTTCTGTAAAAAACTGCTTTTGCAAACCAGGTTCCTCATTCCAAACCTAGAGATATAATCAATACCTTTGTGATATTTGCCTATATAAGTCTGATGTTACGGCCATTCGGGACTGCGAGATTTGGAGCCACATCTCCCTCGCAGTTGCCGGCTTTATCGATTAAATGACTCATTGATTTGAGTTTGCATCCTGTGTGTTACTCGCGGGGTACATTACAACAGATTCACATTCTGTGTAACTATATTTCATTCAATTTTAAGTCTTAAGAAAATACAATTAATTTATCTATTATAGTGCTGTTAGGTAATTGGGTTGTTTATATTTAGGAGCTATTATAAATAATGCTGCTATGAACATTATTTTCAAAGTAGTTCTGTTGGGCATAAACCTAGGGGTAAAATTGTTATTTTGATTTTAGAACTACTTTGCATCTGTTGTTAGTGTTTTCAATGTTTTTGGTTTTATTTTTATTATTTTGTCCATGTATTTTGCTTTTGTTTGGCTTAGCTTTTGCATATTTCTTATTAAATATACTCTAAGTTAATACACTATTTTTACTTCTTGAGGTTGTTGTAAATGGAGTGGTATCTCCTACTATAGCTTCTGACTCTTTTTTAAAATATATTTTTATTGATTTCAGAGAGGAAGGGAGAGGGAGAGAGAGATAGAAACATCAATAAGAGAGTTTCATTGATCGGCTGCCTCCTGCACACCCCCTACTGGGGATCGAGCCCACAACGGGAGCATGTGCCCTTGACAGGACTCGAACCCAGGACCTTCCAGTCCGCAGTTTAATGCTGTATCCACTGAACCAAACCAGATAGGGCAGCTTCTGACTCTTGTGAATGTGAAAATGTTTGATTTTGGTGAGATAATTTATATCCTGATATTTTACTCAATGCTTTCATTGTATAGATTCTAAAGCAAATTCTTCAACTTTATTATAGTTGTTTCAAACTTGATTTGACTAATCTATGTCCTTTGAATTTCCATATAAATTTTATTTTTATTTTAAAATATTTTTATTTGCATTTTAGAGAGAGAGAGGGAGGGAGAGAGAGAAACATTGATGAGAGGAGAACATCAATCAGTTAACTCCTGCACACCCCATACCAGGAATAGAGCCCGAAACCCTGAGCATGTACCCTGACCGGGAATTGAACCAGTAAACTTTTGAAACACGGGATGATACCCAGCAACTGAGCCACATCACCAGAGCATGAATTTCCATATGAATTTTAGAATTAGCTCATCAATGTCTACAAAAGAACATGGTAGGATTTTGATTTCTTGAAAATTGGAATTGTTTTAAATCTACACACCACTTGGGGGGGGGTGACATCTTAGTAACCTGAAGTCACCTGACCTATGAACATGGGATATCTATTTATTTAGATCTTCTTTAATTTCTGTAGTCAATGTATTGATTTTCAGTGCACTGCTATTTCATCCATGTCAGATATATCCTGAAATACTGCACTTCTTTGAAGTCTTGTAACTTCAAATCAAAACATTTGCCAACACAAAAACATCTATACTAATAAAAACGAAAGATGCAAATTGACTGTCCCCCATGATTCCCACAAGCCTAGCCCACCAGCCAATCAGGAGTGAGTATGCAAATTAACCTGACAAAGATGGTGGGTTAATTTGCATACACAGGTGTCAAGTGCCCTGGGAGGCAACGGCGGCCGCGGGCTCCCAGGACCATCGCCGGTGGAGAGCAGAGCGGGAGAGTGGGCGGAGAGCAGTAGGTTTGGAAGACTTGGCAGAGCAGGAGGGAGCTGGACATAGAGCAGAGTGAGAGAGTGGGTGGCTTGGAGGGCATGGCTCCCTCTATCACCCCAGCTTCCTCATCACAGCTGTGGAAACTGACAGCAGGGAGGAGGAAGTCCCACCCCCACAGAATCAGCCAGAATCAGCCATTGGTCAGAGACTCTCATTCACTTGCATATCAGACCATGACAGTAGAGAGGTGGGACTATGTCTACAGAACAACTGTTGATACAATGTAGCTCTGCAGCCGAAAGACACCAGCCTTATCGACAGAAAATGTCTGAAGAGCCACGTGCGTCTGATCTTGAAAGAAGGCAGCACCTGCGACAGAATGTATCTGAAGACCAGCTATTGGAAAAATGTCGCTCTGATGCTGAAAAATACCGGTGTCATGAACAGAAAATGTCTAAAGACCAACATGCCTTTGAAGTTGAAAGAAGGCGGTGGCAATGACAGAATATGTCTAGAGAACAGTCATCAACAAGCACTACCAATTCTGGTAGGAAATGCCTTCTCAACAAAAATGGAGTACATGAGGATGCAATTCTTGAACATAGTTGTGGTGGAATGACTGTTAGACGTGAATTTTGCTATCATTAAATTTCTCTGATGAAAAACCATCCAATGGGAAATTTACTCGATGCTGTAGCAAAGGGAAAGTCTGTCCAAATGATATACATTTTCTAGATTACCTGGCATATTTCAAAAGATTAATGACAAATGAAGAGTCTGACAGTAAAAATTTAATGGAAAATATTCGTTCCATATAGTTCTTTTGTTTTTGCTTCCATGGGTGCAAATATTGCATCGCCATCAGGATATGGGCCATACTGTTTTAGAATACACGGACAAGTTTATCACTGTACTGGAACTTTACATCCTTCAGATGGTGTTTCTTGGAAGTTTGCTCAACTCTATATTTTTGATACAGCCGAAGCTCCAAGTAAAAGATTAGCAATGCCAGAAATCCAGGGCTGCTCAGAAAGACTCATGATCAACATCAATAACCTCATGCATGAAATCAATGAATTAACAAAATCGTACAAGATGCTACATGAGGTAGAAAAGGAAGCCCAATCTGAAGCAGCAGCAAAAGGTATTGCTCCCACAGAAGTAACAATGGCAATTAAATATGATCGTAACAGTGACCCAGGTAGATATAATTCTCCCCGTGTAACCGAGGTTGCTGTCATATTCAGAAACGAAGATGGAGAACCTCCTTTTGAAAGGGACTTGCTCATTCATTGTAAACCAGATCCCAATAATCCAAATGCCACTAAAATGAAACAAATCAATATCCTGTTTCCTACATTAGATGCGATGACATATCCTATTCTTTTTCCACATGGTGAAAAAGGCTGGGGAACAGATATTGCATTAAGACTCAGAGACAACAGTGTAATCGACAATAATACTAGACAAAATGTAAGGACAGGAGTCACACAAATGCAGTATTATGGATTTCATCTCTCTGTGCGGGACACGTTCAATCCTATTTTAAATGCAGGAAAATTAACTCAACAGTTTATCGTGGATTCGTACTCAAAAATGGAGGCCAATCAGATAAATTTCATCAAAGCAAACCAATCTAAGTTGAGAGTTGAAAAATATAGTGGTTTGATGAATTATCTCAAATCTTGATCTGAAAATGACAATGTGCCAATTGGTAAAAAGATAATACTTCCATCATCTTTTGAGGGTAGTCCCAGAAATGTGCAGCAGCGATATAAGGATGCTATGGTAATTGTAATGAAGTATGGCAAGCCTGATTTATTCATAACCATGACATGCAACCCCAAATGGGCAGATATTGCAAACAATGTACAACGCTGGCAAAAAGTTGAAAACAAACCTGACTTGGTAGCCAGAGTTTTTAATATTAAGCTAAATGCACTTTTAAATGATATCTGTAAATTCCATTTATTTGGCAAAGTAATAGCTAAAATTCATGTCATTGAATTTCAGAAACGCAGACTGCCTCACGCTCACATCCTCTAATTAATTCCCTTTCAATGTGCACGAATTTCGTGCACCAGGCCACTAGTTTTATAATAATGACATTTGGGGTTTAATTGTGTATCCTCCTCAAATTTATACATTGAAGTCCTAACCCTCAGTACCTAACAATGTGACCTTATTTGGAAATAGGGTATTTATAGAAGTAATTGAGTTAAAATGAAATAATTAGGGTTGGCTCTAATACAATATGACTGATAGCCTAAAAAGGGGACATTTAGCAATAGATATGCACAGGAGGAACACCATGTGGCCATGAAGGCAAAGGTAGGGTGATGCTTCTACAATACCAAAGGCTGCCAGCAAAAGAGCAGAAGCGAGGCGAGAGGTATAGAATAAATTTTCCTCACAGCTCAAAGAGGGAATTAACCTTGCTGACACCTTGATCTCAGACTTCTGGCCTCCAACACTGTGATTCAATACATTTTCTGTTGTTCAGTCCCCAGTTTGTGGTACTTTGTTATGGCTGTCGTGGAAAACTAATACAAATGCTGTGAGTTAAGATTCAGAATACACTGGATTCTGTTTAATGACTTGGAAATAATTAATGTCCCTTTTCAGAACACAGATCCAGACTATATCAATGTCTCAACTATTTATAAAGAAATGGAAACAACATTAATTCCTTCAGACTCCTAGATTATTGTTCAGTAAAACATACCTCTACAGTACCAAGGAGGGAGCACATTTGAAATGAGGCCGGTCCCCGTCTCTCAGTGCTGAAAAAGGGCCAACCAGAGCTGTCCTGTCCTGGAACTGGCCCCTGCCTGCGCTTTGCCAGGCTCTTCCTGGGTGGCATGTTTGGAAATTGCATTAACTCATCCAAGTCCTTAATGCATCATTTAGAGTAATTCACCAATTAGGATTGACTAAGACTAGACCTAAGTTATACTAAATGGTACCCTAAAGGCCCGAAGGAGTTAATGTAGCTTTAAAAGTGGCCTCCTTTAAATATTCACAATTTGCCAGATCCAGCCAACTACAGCCTGCTCAGGCAGCATATTCTGGGGGAAAGTAAAGATGTGTACTCTCAGGAAAGTGATGGGCACGTTACCATTCCAGGTTCTAACCAACAGAAAAACACTGAAGTTATTCATATGGATACCACTGATCATTCCACTTATATTGTAATTATTACTATTACACAGTTAAAAATAAAAAGAGGGTTACACAGACATCATAAAATGCAATATTAACATTAACCTCAGAAAAGCTAAAAATCCTATGTACCAACTTTCTTCATCAACCCTAAACCCAGGTTTCCATCACTAGATGCCTTGTATCCTCGTGCCCCTGCATGCTTTTTTTAAATCTATTTTCAAGAATTATTCTCATTTGCATCACAGAATACAGAGTTAATAATGATGTCAAATTACTCTCAAGAAGAGGTCTATAAGTGAATGAGAAAAGAAGCATAGTTGGGGAGAAGTCAAGATCAGCCTGATCCCACCAGGAGCTCTGGAGCATGAATTGGACCACAGTTGTACTGCCCAAAGCAAGGAGGTTACACTCCATCCCCAGGCTGAGAGTACATAACCCCTTGGACAATCAGCCACCAACAGGCCAAGGAAATGGAAACAACATTAATTCCTTCAGACTCCTAGATTATTGTTCAGTAAAACATAACCTCTGCAGTACCAAGGAGGGAGCACATTTGAAACGAAGCTGGTCCTTAGAGCTGGGTGCAGCCGAGAGCCATGAGGATGGTGCCTCAACCCGCTCAAGGATGACTGGGTGGGCCATGGACAGCCTCCCATACCATCAACATGTATTTACTCAGCACCTAGCTGACTTGTTGATACATTAAGATGAGTCATAGGCCCCACTCTTATTGATAATACAGGAGATATCCATATGTATGTATATATACAGGGGTGGGCAAAGTAGGTTTACAGTTGTGCTATGGGAAACGGTTTATTTGTGTATTATTTATTGATTGATTATTGTATTATTTATTATTCACCTGCTTTTGCCCACCTCCCTATATAAAAGCTAATCAATGAAAATAGGTTTATTAGCATAACCTATTATACTAAATTTGACAACCTTTGAATAGGTTATAGCAAAAATTTTGACCTTTGACTTTATCTCAAATGGGTTTATATATTCCATGTATAAGAAATGTAAATTTTTAACATTCATTTTTCTCACAATAAAATGAAGAAATAACATTAAAATTTAAGCTGTAGAAAAATTAATTTAAATTAGTTTGATAATTTTTGAAGTTTGGAAATCCTATATAATAAAGAGGTAATATGCAAATTAACCCTCACACCCTCACAAGATGGCTGCCTACAAACCAGGCTGGCAGGGGGGTAAGAGATGACCAAACGACTGAACAAGCAGGCTGCTTAGGGCGACCAGGCTGGCAGGGGAATTAGTGAGGGATGACCAAATGACTGAATAGCAGGCTGTGTGGGGTGACCAGGCCGGCAGGGGGGTTACTGAGGGATGACCAAACGACTGAACAGCAGGCTGCGTGGGGCGACCAGGCCGGTGGGGGGGGCAGTTGGGGGTGACCAGGCCAGCAGGGGGGGCAGTTAGGGGTGACCAGGCCAGCAGGGGGGGCTGCAGTTGGGGGTGACCAGGCTGGCAAGGGGGGCAGTTGGGGGTGACCAGGTCGGCAGGAGGGCAGTAAGGGGTGACCAGGCTGGCAGGGGGGGCAGTTAGGAGTGACTAGGCTGGCAGGGAGGGGGCAGTTTGGAGTGACATGGCCGGCAGCGGGGGCAGTTAGGAATGACAGGCTGGCAGGGGGGCAGTTAGGGGCGACCAGGCAGGCAGGCAGGTGAGCAATTAGGAGCCAGCGGTACAGGATTGTGAGATGAATGTCTGACTACTGGCAGTCAGACATCCCCCAATGGGTCCCAGATTGGAGAGGGTGCAGGCTGGGCTGAGGGGACCCCCACCCCCCATGCATGAATTTTATGTACCGGGCCCCTAGTTTTTAAATAAAACCTTATATACGAACATTAGATTTAATAAGAATTATCTTAGTCAAATAATCCAAACACCAAATGGGTTGAGGAACGCTTTATCAGAACTACAATTTCTATGTATTTCCCAATGTCCATTCTCCTTTTCTTCTTCTTCTTTTTTTTTTAAAATATATTTTATTGATTTTTTACAGAGAGGAAGGGAGAGAGATAGAGAGTTAGAAACATCGATGAGAGAGAAACATCGATCAGCTGCCTCCTGCACATCTCCCACTGGGGATGTGCACGCAACCCAGGTACATGCCCTTGACCGGAATCGAACCCGGGACCCTTGAGTCCGCAGGCTGACGCTCTATCCACTGAGCCAAACCGCTTTCGGCCCATTCTCCTTTTCTTTTCTCAGGAATTCTAGTATCTCAAATCCTGCAATTAAATTTTTCTATGGAGGGGTAAACATGAAAATAGTCCTTCTTCCTGCACTAACACACATAGATATATTCCAGACATTTGTAGAAAGTTCTCTTACAAGAATATATTTTCAGGAATAATTAAATATTAAGGTCAACCATACATCATTTGTTATCCATGTCCCTTTATTGGCCTACTCTGTGTCTTAGACTTGAGAATTGCATAGTTCATGATTCTTATAGAAAAATAAAAAAAGATCATGATTTTCCCTGGCCAAGTTAGTTGGAGTATAGTCACATACACAGAAATGTTTCAGGTTCGGTTCCCTGTCAGGGCACATACCTAGGTTGTGGGTTAGATCCCCAGTCGGGGAGTATACAGGAGGCAACTGATCCATATTTCTCTCTCACATCAATTTCTCTGTCTCTGTCTCTCAACCTCTCTCAATCTCTCTCCCTACCTGTCTCCCTCCCTCCTCTCTCTCTAGAATCAATAAAAAACATATCCTCAGGTGAGGATCTGAAAAAAAAGAACAAAGATCATGATTTTATGGTTAGAAAGAGATGTGTTCTCATATTTACCATTGCCCTAAAATTTACCATTAGAAATGATCATGATGGCTACTCAAATTCCTAGTTTCACAAATCACATTGATAACCAAAGTTTTCTGCTCTGAGTTCTGTCCAAAAAAACTGGTAGTTATTTGTACGGTATGAGACCAGTGACAGAAAGCCTGCTTTGATGAGTTGCAAATACTTATATTCAGGTGCTTAACAGCTAGTTGAAGAGGGGAAACAGTAATAGTAAGGATTCCAACCTGTGCTATATGCAGTCAAGTATATGCATGGAAAGTCTCTGTGTCCCCACAATTGACCTGAAGCTGCACTTCCGGGTGACTCACTCCTGATAAGGAGATGCCTGCCGCACCAATGATGCTTAAAGGCCACTGTCAACTCTCCATGACTGCGGGATGCGGAATCAGTTCTGCAGTCCCAAATATGATAATTTAAAAGCAATTTATGGATTTTACAGTTTATGCTTATGGTCATAGAGGTCATCTCTTCCTGGCATTCATCATTTCACATATCAAAAAAAATAAGCCTGGAAAACCAGATTAAAAATTCAAGAACACAAAGTTCAGTTATGAAAAGAACCAGCACTAGGAAGGCATGCTTCTGAGTTATCCCTCTGTCATTACCAAAGCAAATGTCCAGGGAATTGAAGTAACTTTTTAAAGAAAGGCCAATAACATTACATATTCAGAATGAATCAAACGAAGACATGTGACTATAAGATTACACGGTCAAATTCTTGACAAGGTTTTTAAAAATTGCATGTAAAAATTATTTACTCCCTAAAAGCAGCTTCCTTAGTAAACTATGCATCTATTTCGATGACATTGGTGAGGCTTCCTTGAATCTTTAGTATCTTCTTCTGATGTTAAAAAAATTCTTACCTATAAGGGTGGCTTGCATTTTTAAAAAAGTAAAAAAGACAGTAAGATACAGGTTTAGTGAATATTAATAGAACAATCACACAGTTAGTAGATGTATACAGAGGCACCCATCAGAATGATATAGATACATACTGTCTTTCAGAGATATAGAATATATTATTAAGCATCCATCATTATTATAATAAATGTATGTTGCTTGATATATTTTAGTTTCTTAATTCTCTAAAGATTTTGAAAATTGTTTCTAAGAGTTCTTCCTACGGTTTTAGTGTCCCTCTGGGAATTTCAAATGTGTCAACTGCCAAGAAAGAAGGAGGTCAGGAAAATGTATCTTCCTACAAACTACATTATCAGTATTGAAATTACCTCACTGCCTCAAGAAGTGAGCTGTGAACGGTGGCCTTGATGCTACTGTTGCCTCTCTCATTACACTTAAGTCAGTGGCCAGCCTCTCTCCATTTCTGTCCTTGACAGATATGAGTCATGGGTTCATAGGTTTCATGAACTCGATTCCAAAAAGAAAAACCACACCAAATTAACCTTGCTCGGTTAGTGGAGGGTATATTTATAAACAATGAAGATAAAATGTCAAGATATGAACAGACTTTGTAACTATTATGGATGGATAACTCTTTCTTATTAGACAAGGCTAAAAATGATTTGTCTTCAGTAACATAGAAGGATTACAGTGTGGCTAGTAAATGATATTGGGATTACGTAAAATGGTTATTTCCCTTGGAAGTTGAGTGCATGACATTGGAGAAAAAAATAAGTTATGTGCCCAAATGTTAAACCTACTTTAATAGGAACCTTGTAGAGTTAGGAAGTTCTTATCTCATTGATGCCTTATGTCCCAAGGGTAAATCTGCAAAATTCAAACAAGTCTTTAGACCTTTGGGGTATGTGTTAATGGCTGATACAATAGAGCAGTATTTACTTGTGTGTTCATATATGTTTGTGTGCATGTGTGTGTAATAGAAAGAGAAAATATTCCAATATTTTACTACTAATTGGCCTTCAGACTTTAGTGATGTAAAAGCATATGTCAGTATAAATAAGCTATTTCTTTTTCCTAATTACATTTTCCCTTTCTAAGCATACTTCACTTTACTTAGTAATAAGCACTAAAAAGCTATCCCTAGTTAAAGTTTCCTTTCAAGCAGTGGTTCTCAACCTTCTGGCCCTTTAAATACAGTTCCTCATGTTGTGACCCAACCATAAAATTATTTTCGTTGCTACTTCATAACTATAATGTTGCTACTGTTATGAATCGTAATGTAAATATCTGATATGCAGGATGGTCTTAGGCGACCCCTGTGAAAGGGTCATTCGACCGCCAAAGGGGTCGAGACCCACAGGTTGAGAACTGCTGCTTTATAGGTTTCTTATGACTAAGAAAACAAAGAAAAAATGCTTTGTCATTATTTAATAATGCACCTGATATGAATGCAGGGGCATGAGGACACAAGGCATCTAGTGATGGAAGCCTGGGCGTAGGGTTGATGAAGGTTAATGTTATTATTGCATTTTATGGTGTCTGTGGGATAAGAGCAATGGGAGCATCTTTTACTATAATATTTGGTTTCTGATCCTGTTTCTGAAATGGCTTCAGGCCCATAAAGGTAAAAAAGGTAAAAAGGGTGTCTGATTATTCATAACAAGCCCCTTTCTGCCACTACTGAGTTTATGGTAATGAGGTTACTTTGGATAAGAGAGATGGACTATACATTTGAAGTTCATTGAAATGGGAACACTTTTCCATAATATAGGATGGAACACTCGGGCAATTATGAAATTGAGTATTAATATATGTCTAGGTTTACACAGAAAAAAATTACATATATTATGGAATTCAGACAAGACCCCTCATTCAATTTTGATTTACAGCCTTACTAATTTAAGTGTAGTCTGCAGACAGCATTAGTATTCCCTGGAAGTTTGTTAGAAATGCAGAATGGAAGGCATTTCTACTAAGATGCCTTCCAGAACTACTGAATCAAAATCTGAATTTAACAAGACTCCCAGATGTTTTCTATATCTGGTAAAGATTGAAAAAAACACTGATTTACAGGACAATACACCTACCTTTTTGTTGTTATTACTTCCGTATCTTATGTACATGTAATGTTTACACATTTTCTAAAATCCCCTATAAATTTTTTCTGCAATCTATCCCATTTACCATTATTCTTTTGCTTTCTTCTCTGAAATTTTCTTCTCCCAACTGAATGCTCTTCTCTAAATTTCTTGTTCCTTTGTTATCAAGATTTCAAGCTATTTTTGAAATTTGAGCAATTTTAGCATGGTTTTGACATGGTCTTTAATAGCTTCCTTTCACTAATTTTCTTTAATATCTCAGCTGTGTTAATTTGTTTCTGATTATTGGAGAGTTTAATTTATTTGAAATTTGCTGAGATGCACATTGGGGTAAGAGATATTATAATAAATTTTCAAGATTATATAATAAATGAGACCAGAGATATGGGTCCACAGAAAGAAGTTATTTTTAAGAGGATCATTAATGATAGCCATTCTGACAGGTGTGAGGTGATATCTCGTAGTTTTAATTTCTCTGATGATTAGTGGCACTGAGTACGTTTTCATTTATCTATTGGCCATCTGCATGTTCTCTTTGGAGAAGTGTCTATTCAGGTCTTTTGGATTATTTGTGTGTTTGTTTTTTGATGTTGAGTTTTCTAAGTTCTCTATAAATTTTGGATACTAACCCCTATCAGATGTATAATTGGTGAATATGTTCTCCCATTCAGTGGGTTGCCTTTTCATTTTGTTGTTGGTTTCCTTTGCTGTGCAAAAAGCCTTTTGTTTGATGTAGTCCCATTGTTTATTTTTTATTTTGTTGCCCTTGCCCAAGGAAATATATCAGAAAAAAATACTGCTATGAGAAATGTCCAAGATTTTACAGAAATTCAGGTTGGTTCAGCCACTGTGGAAAGCAGTATGGAGTTACCTCAAATAATTAAAAAACGGAGCTGCCTTATTACTCAGTCATTCCACTTCTTGGAATTTATCTGAAGAAACCAAAAAAAAAAACTAATTTGAAAGAATATGTGCATCCCTATGTTCATTGCAGCATTATTTACAATAGCCAAGATTTAGAAGCAGCCAAAGTTCCCATCAGTAGATGGGTGGGTAAAAAGCTGTTGTACATTTACACTAAGGAATACTAATCTGCTGTAAAAAGGAAGACAGTTTTACCTTGTGTGATAGCATGGAAAGACCTTGAGAACAATATGCTAAGTGAAATAAACCAGTCATAGAAATACAAGTACCATATGATTTCACTCATATGTGGAACTTAATGAACAAACTGAACTACCAAGCAAAATAGAGACCGACTCATAGATAAAGAGCAAGCAGACAGATCTAGAGTGGAGGGAAAGTTGGGGGTGAGGAACGGGACTGAGTGAAGAAAGAAAGAAAAAAGGAGAGAGAACTCATGGACATGGACAACAGTGAGGTGACTGTAGCGGGGAGGCAGGTGGGTGGAAGGGGGCATAGAGGGGATAAATTGTGCTGGAAAAGATTAAATTAAAAACAAACAAAGAAAAGGATAAGTCTTGAATACCTAGTGAAGTTTGTTTTTTTTTTATTTTGGGGCAAGAATCCATTTTGAGAATCTTAACAAAACTGTTTCTGGAAAAAACTTTAAACATACGCAAATAAAACTTTGCATATAGCGTCCAGGCATTCATCTACTCTAAATCCCACATATGGATCTTGAATTTTATGTCCTAAGCTCAAGCAAAAATAAATATGAATGTCTATACTTCCTTTGCAGTGTTTCAGCCAATGGACAAAATGCTGATTGTTCTGTGGGGGTAAAAGTACAATTTTTTTTTTTGCCCCAGCTGATGCACATTAATTGTGAAATATTGGTATAATCATAACAAACCAAATGAAATATAAATTTCCTTTAGTAAACTGAAGATAATTAACTCCCTTTCAGATGACGAAGTAGAACCGTCCAACAACCATTTGTTTTATGATGTAAAGCTCCCTTCATGCAAAACTGTAGGGTCAGGAACACTCAGCCAGTTGAGCAACTGGTTGGCTGCACATCCTCAAGTGCTGTGTAATTTAGGTCAAGTAGGTTAATTAGCATATTATTGTTTGGCCAAATGAACAGCACGAAGTTGCCAAACTTCAGTTCCTTAAATAGCAACACATAAATCTTCGTACTTGGCACTTCTACAGATGGCAGCACGCTATCTGATGGATGGAAAGGGCTGCTTGAGCATAGCATTAGGATTCTAAACAGCAAAAGAACTTCCGCATTGAAGAAATTTCACAGGACAGCAGAAATTTATCATGTTTGTTTTGTCACTGTAACTAACATCTTGCCAACTCAACCTCATAAAATAATAAAGGGACATTTACAGAAGGTCACAAAAGGGGGAGTGAATGAAATCAATTTATGCAAAGATAGTGTACAATAAACTGCACTCTAAGAAAGAAATGACAAAGTATTGTATTGTTGCTTAGCTTTTTATAAATAATGTAAACTTCTAGGCCTCTCATTTGTTTCTTATTTATCTTGCTTCTTGTGTTATTACAAAATGTTTTTGGAAGCATTCAGTCAAGTATTAATTCTCCATTTTATTGTTTTCTGCCTTCCCTTCTATAAGCATTATATTTATCTTTACATTAAAAAAATCATAATAGCATGCAATGCATTATGATAGCAGTCCCTGAGCCGGGGGGGGGGGTGGGGTGGGGGGGTGGGGGGGGAGGAGTTTGCTGAGTAGAGAGAATGGTTCTACTCTTTAAGTCAAGATGTTATGGAAATCCTACGTTAAATCCTGTTTCCCATGTGTGTTGGAGGTCAGCGAGACCACGTTGGGGTTTTCATGACTTATGGAAGGACTTATAGGACCCAGGAGAGCTGTTATACTCATGTTTACAGTTTATTATAGCAAGAATACCTAGACTAAAATCACCGAAGGAAACAGGTGCATACGGCAGAGTCCAGAAGAACCTAAGCATGAGCTTCCAATTGTCTTCTCCCAGTGGAGTCAGTCAGTACTTAATTTTTCCCAAAATGTGTGACATGTACCAAGTGATGCCAGTCAGGGAAGTTCAGCAGAGCCTTGGTGTTCAGGAATTTTCTGTGGGAATTTGTCACCTAGGTATGTATGCCAGGCTCCTGTAACTGACTTCAGCTACTCTGTATCCTGCCTCCCTAGAGGCCAACCTATTGTAGCACGGCTCAAAGCCCCAGGCATACATACAAAAATAGGCATTTACCATAAATCACATTGTTAGCATAATCTATCCAGTGTGATTCAAGGTCACAGGGATACAAAGACATTATCAGGCAGGATATTCCAATGGCTCAGAAGTTATCTCCCAGGAGGCAATCAAGGGCCAGTCCAGAAGATCTTGGAATGTGCAGGGTTTGGGCAGCCTAAACCTGGTAAGTTAACTCTTTGTTGCATGCCATGGAAAGGGAACAACAACCATGGCTAAAGTTTTACCTTACTTATTGCTCTTTCCCAAAATTTCTCCTGGATTTCTTGTTGTCATTCACTTTGACAAGACTGTATTTTTACCTTCAGGAAACTCTTATATCTATGTGTGCCCAAGTACAGACATATCCGAAAACTTTTTCTCTTCAGGCAACCAAGAATATGTATTCTTTTCAAAGCAATGGTGAGCATTATTAAGTCAACTGCCCAGCACCTGAATAGATGAATCTTGTGAGAAGAGCAAGATGCATCTAATTCTAATGAACCTACAGCATCTAAAGCTTGTATTTCCTTGCCCCTCTGGTTGCTAGGATGTGGGCATGAGAACTCAGATAAGCCAACAATACTATCCCACCTGGGCCTGAACCTGGAGCAAGTATCTCAAAGAGAGAGATAAAGGGTTCCTCCCAGGTAGCTCCTGCAGATTCCGTAATCTTGCTTAATTCCTACCCACTTTGGACCCAGGAACTTCAACCTTCCCCAAATCCCCATGAGCCATAAAATATCCTTTCAGTATCTTTATTAGGTTAAAATTTCCAGAGTCAACATTTGTTGCTTTCAACAAAAATGTCAGCTGATATAGGAACTTTACTATGAAATTAAAATAAAATACAAGTGGATAAACAATTATAGGAAACCTTTAAAAATTTGTAACAGAAGACTAATAGCAGATTCCATGGTTGGCACAATTTCTTAGGGTCTAAGATCCCCTACAAGGATTACCAATATGTTTCCTCATTTTTTGTCTGAGTAAATTATAATATGAGGTTGTGAGGTCTGCTGAGAATCTCAATCTCTCCTGGGCTATTACCTGATCTTTCTAAATGTGGCCTCAGTATCATCTCTAGGGCTGTTTGCACTGCACTTTTCAATTAACTGTCCCTACCAAATTGATCTGAATCTATAGTTAAAATTGATAAAGTTCTTTTTTCTTTTAATTAAATTTATTGGGGTATCACTGGTTAAAAAAATTACATAGGTTTCAAATGTATGATTTTATGACATATCACCTAATATAGCATTGTGTGCCCACCACACAGTCTTTTTTTAAAAGTAGTCCTCAAAGTAATGACTTTGAATGTCATGTAATTTTATATTAATACTGAACTTCTTATACCCTGCTTGATGGATTTCTTTCTGTCCCCAAGCCTTGAAAAATTTAGTTCCCATCATTGTCCAATTTTATGCTACATTTTCAGTGGTCTTCACCTTGGTCTAATTTCACTGTAGGTTTTTTGATTTTCATGATGGATTCAAAGTTTCTAGAGGCCTTTTAAAAATAAAAACAAACTGGTCTTTTACCTTTTAATTAGTCACACCTAATCTAAGGCCCTCCATTGAATTCTTTTGCTACATGAAGAAAAAGTACATTTCTTGGTTTCTTTCCAAAGCAAAAATTCTTAATAAATCCTAGAGGATTTATTAGGTACAAGAAGGGCGGTCTCTGCCCTGACCCAGAAATTGGGGTGTCCTGACTTTAGGTTGAACTCTCTACTGGCTACATCCCTTCCAACAAACAGGATAATGAGTTTCTAAATCAAAGCTTCAAGTTTCCCTGTCAATTCCTAGACTATAATTCTAGTTCCCAGAAATCACAGCCCAAATATCCTATACAGATGATGTACAGACTTCTTCCCAAGAACTGTTCTCCTGAGAGACCCACATCACAGAAGTATGCATCCCTAGGTGCAAGGGGCTATAGTTTTCAGAGGAGTGGGAAGCACTTGAGCATATGGACTTTGTGTACACACATGTGTGCACAGGTCTCTCTCAGTGTGAGGCAGAGCAAGGGTAAGAAGAAAAGAGAAGTGGGCTGGAGTGAAGAATTAGGGGCTGAGACCACCATATTCTTCCATGTTTCAAGAAGATGAGAATTTTAAATCCAAACCAGACCTTCCAGGTTCTTATGAAAAGACAGACTCTTTTTAGAATATTCTTTTAGGAAAGAAAAGAGGTTTGCTAACTTCATTTTAATTTAGAAATATGTACACATATGGTATGTGGCCTCCATTTGTACCTATGTTCCAGGCAGGTTTGCTGATACCAGTAAATAATCAATTTCCTCTGAGGTCAGTTATTCAAATCCACACCACTTTTGTTGTTGTTGTTAATCCTTACTGGAGGATATATTCTCCATTGATGTTTAGAGAGAGTGGAAGGTGGAAAGGAAGGAGGTAGAGAGAGAGAGAAAGAGACAGAGAGAGAAATATCAATGCAAGAGAGACACATTGATTGGTTGCCTCCTGCACGCGACTGGATCATGGCATAGGATCAAAGCTGCAACCCAGGTACATGTCCTTAACAGGGAATCGAACCTGTGAACCTTTGGTGCATGGGCCAATGCTCTAACCACTGAGCAACAATGGCCAGGGCCAAATCCACACCACTTTTATAGACTGTGTTTTACAGCAGGAATTAGTATATATTCTGCAGAAGTTATACAGACATACCCTCCATTAACGGGGTGATTTAACATATTTTATAAGACTATCACCCAGTTACACTGGAGAAATTTTAGAAAACCTAATTATAATATCCAGAAACTACAAAATAGTATCAGCTTCACACAGAACTTCCATTTTGTTTTTCCATTTCCACCAATTCCTCCTAACATTCATTCTTTTATACATGTGAATCTGTTGATGTGCACACATAATTAGAAAAGATAGAATGTTGTGTGTGGGTGTGGACTCTTACCAAAGGCAGGCAGGAGATCTAGGGCTCTAATCCAAGGCTGTGATTTGGCTGGGTTTAGACAGCAGGAACTGAGTATTAAAGGAGGAACTTGGTTAATCAAAGATTTGCGGGGGGGCGGGGGAGGGGAGGTAAGAGAAGATTCTAAAATAAAAGAGCCAAATCCAAAGGGAGAGAAATAGGCAAAGTCTGGTCACAAAATAAAGAAGCTATTCCAGAAGCCAGGCAAGGTGGAGCAATCTGTGTTAGAAAAGTGAATAAATGACAGATCCTGGAGAAATTCCTTAAGTCATTTAACACAGAGAACATACATTTGTTGTACTGGCAAGTACTCCAGTATCTCTTATTGCTTGGTTAATCCCCCTTTCATATTCAGATCATATATTAATATTAGCTTCTAGAGATGACTTCTATACTTGCATTTGTGAGAGGAAGGGTGCTGCTTGGGGAGGAAAGGCAACTAGGATTCGGTGGTATGAATTTGTACACATTTTAATTAAAAGTTAACACTTCCAAGTATGGATGAGTAACCAGCATGTCAAATGAACATGTAGGGGGTAGGGGCAATGGGAGGGCGATAATATGTGCAAAGTCTCAGAATTTATACTAAAGAAAAGAAGAAGAGAGAAAAGCAGGAAGGAATGGAGGGAGGGAAGGCAGGAGGGAGGAGGAATCGTGCATGTTCAAAAGGAAAATCAGGAGAAATAACAGAAATACTGAGGGATTTGAATAATAAATAAGCTAAATTGTGAAATCAAAAAGTAAAGAGGATAAACTAAGTGGAAAATTGTAAGGCAAATTGAAATAGCAGAAAAGAAGTGAGAAGAAGGTAAGTGTAGTCTAAGAAATCACTCACATACAGATCAACCAACGCAGGACGTGGATAAGATCCAAAGACAGAAAGGACATGGGATGAAGATTAATTAAATAATTTAAAATGCTCTAGACATTATGGGAATACAAATACTATTCCTACAAGAGATAACAGTGAATTCTAGTTGGTGAGCAAAATTCATTCAGTCACCCAGCCATTATTTACGGAATGCCTCTTCTATGCTAATCCCTATAAAGTGCTGAACAAAAGAAATAAGATCCTTGATCTCCTGGAGTTTACTGTCCAAGGGAGCAGCAGCTGATGAAAAAAAAATCCACAGAGTAATAAATTAATATGAATTGAGTTGCTGAATTGCCAAATATAAATTGTTGGGCTATAAAGAAATATTTCAATATTAAAACTGGGAGTTCACAGAAGTCATCTCTAGAAGCTAATATTAATATATGATCTGAATATGAAGGGGAAATTAACCAAGCAATGAGAAATACTGGAGTAGTTTAAGTGGAGGGAAGAAACGTGTAAAAGCCTTGAGAGGAAAAGGAGCCTCACTTATTTGGGTTGTTGAGGGGAAGCAAGTTTAGGTAAAGCATGGTGAGCTCAGTGGACAATGGTATGAAAGGACATTACAGAGTTGGGTAAAGTTTGCTGGTTTACATTACAAATTTGTATTTTTATCCTAAAGAATAAATATTCATTTTCAATACTGTGTGAGACCATGTCAATTTTTGTAGTACATGATAAGCCAGAGAAAGAAATCAAGATAGGTTGGCATTGAACAAAGATTAAAAAGGGATGTTGAATTAAGTGAATTTAAAAAAATACACTGAGTTTGTAACACCCCAAGTATATATGCATCTTGAGGAATATGAATCATAAGGATATTGAGACAACAGAGAATATTAATAAGTAATTAACACATGTACCTAAAATAAACTCAAGCTGTTCCGTGTTCATACCAAAGATAATGAACATTGGATCAATATGAGCCCTTTTAAAAATGATTGTGTTTTGCTTACATGGAATATTAAAAAACATAATGGATATTGCCTCAGAACATCATAGATTCTGCCCCTGTGACTACTGTGTAATCTGGTCTTGCCATCGCTTATTCTCTGAGAAAAGCAAGAAGAGGTCTACACACCCCTGTGATAAAATGATAGGACGACCAGTCATGACAGGAAAGTTGGAGGCATTAGCTGAGGAGCTCTGGCATCAACACCTACTAAGGTATATTGAAATGAAATGAATTCAATTCCGTATCTGTGAATGTTAAACGAAAACTAGGAAACAGCTTTCTATGTTTATATAAGCTACTTATATTTGATATTTTTGCACTAGCTCTAACAAGATCTTGAAATCTGAATTCATCATGAAAGAAATCTTTCTTACAAATTAGAAATAATGAAAACAGCACTGAACTTAGAGTCGACTATTATCCCATTGTTAAATTCTTCACTGAAAAGACCCAAAGTATTCCATCTTATCTTCTTCCAGCCTCGGGTTTTTTCTTATTAAAAACTGTATTAATGGATATTTATTCTCTATTTCTGTTGTACTTGTGCAAAGCAACAATATGTCATTATAATTGTGCTGGCAGGCTCTGTGTTTATATTCAGGCTCTACTACTTGGCAAGTTAGATAACCTCACTGTGTCCTTTTTTCCTCACCTATAAAGTAGACTACCTCATGGAGTTGTGGAAATTGAGAACAGCACCCAGAACATATGGACCAGTGGGTATTGGGTATTAATTATTAATATCTATTAAGTGAAGCCACTTAGGTAAAAGTACTTAGAATTGTAAAATGATATGCAAGTACAAGCCATTATTACTTTGATTAAGTCACATTTATATTTTCTTTTGAATTTGAAGGGCATTGATGTGAAATTTAGCCTTTATGATACCCTAATGTCTATGACGAAGAGTGACAACTGTCATTCAGTATTTTTTGAAAACTATAGCTGATTTCTCAGAACATTTCAGATATGAATATGTAGTCAAGGATGTTGTGCCAAATATTTTTATATGTTCTACTCTAGAACCACCCTCCATTCTTCTTCATCCTGTTCTGGGCCTCCGAGTCTTACCTGTATAGATTATATCAATAGGACAACCGTGCTCTCTCACTTCCAATTGAATTCAGCCTAGAAGGAGCCCTAGAAAGATCAGAGAAAAGGAAAGAAAGTTCTTTAGTTATTTACATGCTCAGTTTTCTCTAGTCTAGTCTCATCACCTTGCAAATCCTATATTCCACTGACTCCTCCCCTGAGAGATTGCCTCACTTTGGCTGCCTCTACCAAAACCTCTGCTCCATTCAAGGCAGCCTCCTGGATGGCAGTGGGTCTCCATCCCCGTGTCTCTTTGGTCCCTCCCAGGAGTGGTACCAGCTTCCCTGCTGCTCGTTCAGGTTCCTGCCATATTATGGCTCCCTAATACCTGCCCATGCCTCTCTCCTAAGATCCCCTATAAATAAACTTTCCTTGAATGATCGTAAGTCTCTTACTGGTTAGACTTTAATAGAGGGAGCTTGAATTATTCTTTTTTTAAATATATTTCTTTATTGATTTCAGAGAGGAAGGGAGAAGGAGAGAGAGACAGAAACATCAATGATGAGAGAGAATCATTGATTGGCTGCCTACTGCACACCCCCTACTGGGGAACGAACCCGCAACCCAGGCATGTGCAGTCAGCCGGAATCGAACCTGGGACCCTTCAGTCCGCAGGCTGATGCTCTATCCACTGAGCCAAGCCGGCTAGGGCTTGAATTATTCTTAATTTTCAATTTAAGATCTTTCATCTCAGGCAATATATACTAGTAAACGGTGACACCATAAAACCCAAGCATCCCTACTGTGACCTAACTTTAAAAGAGTCAGTGCTGGAGGAGTGAGGTTCTTGGCTGTCCATTTCACAGGTGCTTGGCAGCAGTCCTGAGCAAAAGCTGAAAACACTTCTTAGGAAGAAGCCCAAGAACCTATCTGTGTGAAGTTAGGCGATAGCCTAGAGAAGTCTAGAAAGGGAGGAAGAAAACTTGAAAAGTGGAGGTGTCACCCTCATATAGGAGTATAAATTGACTCATTTATAGTTAGGTACACATATTAATGTAACCTCATTTGTCCCTTCATACCAGTGATGCCTAAGTATATACTGATGAGTCTGGAACTATATCTCAAAGTGAGAAATTTCTACTAGGAAACTATATAAACAAAAGCACAGAACCAGGAATGGTTATGGCATTTATGGAATTGTGCAAAAAGTCAGTCTGACAAGAGAATGGGTTAGAAAGAAAGGAAAAAATATTTAGTAAGTACATGAGGATCTTGAATGGATGTTAAAAAGTTTTAGCTAGGATCAAAAAGGCAATGTATGTTATATCTATGCAAGTACTCAATGGAAAGTTTTTAAAGTATCTTGGAAATATTATTCTAGCAATTTTCAGCAAAAAAAAATCAAAGTTAATAGATATTGTTTGTTGGGACACAAACAAAGATACTGGCATAAGTATTACTCAGGAAGGAAAATCACCCAAAAGATATCTTTGAAAATGACTGATTACAATCAGATCTTGGTTTCTATATAAAAAGGAAAGATGAAAATAAACCAGAGAATCCTTGGATAAATGGCTACTTCTAGGCTGGAGTAAAAAAAACAACAACAAAAACAAAACAGCATAAGATAAGCCTGGAGCACTATAGTAGTGGAAAGGAAGAAAATGCTTTAAAACAAAACAGACAGCCCTACCCGGTTTGGCTCAGTGGATAGAGCGTCGGCCCTCAGACTGAAGGGTCCTGGATTTGATTCCATACCTCTGTTGCTGGCTAGATCCTTGGCCCTAGTAGGGGCATATGTGAAAGGCAACCAATCGATGTAACTCTCTCACATTGATGTTTCTCTCTCTCTGTCTCTCCCCCTCTTTCCACTCTCTCTAAACATTAATGGAAAAATATACTCAGGTGAGGATTAACAACAAAATAAAAAGCAAAAAAGGGCAAACAAAACACCTCACAATCATTTGGGATATGTCACAGGACATAGGAGCCCACTGAAAGAGGTCCTAGTGGCCAAAGCCAGAGCAACTGGAGCAATAAAATTGCCTTAGATTATTACCCAAAGCATAAAATAAATATCCACAAGTCCACACTAATATAAGTGATTAAGTAAATATACAAACGGGGAATAGACAAATCTCCTGTGCAGAAAAATTCCAAATAATTTATGTAGATTCACTGATGCCTTAGATGTGGGCTGCTCATAGTGTTTCTTCCCAAAGACAACAGCATGTAAAGCGGAAAAAGGATAACGTTACAATGGAGAAACCTGACTAGCATGACCAAAGTCAACATCAACAGTGATGTCATGTTATAGTCTGTGTGCTTGACATTGATGGGGTTAAAATGCCACTTTACCTCTGCAGTGTTTCTCCCCAGTATAATCATGAGAAAAACATCAGACAGTTCCAAATTGAGAGACATGGTATAGAATACCTACCTGACCAATATTCTTCAAAACTGTCAAAGTCATCAAAAACAAGGAAAGTTCAAGAAAATGTCAAAACAAAGAGGAATCTAAGGAGACATGATAACTAAATATAATATGGTATCTTGGAAGCCATCCATGAAACAAAAACAAACAAACAAAAAACCCCCGTAAATAAACATTAAAGTAATCTGAATAAAGCATGGGCTTTATTAAACAATGATTTATCAATAAAGGTTCATTCATTGTAACAAATACACTATACTAATGTCAGATATAAATATCAGGGGAAATTGGGTGTGGAGTGTTTGGGTCTTTGTACCATCTTCACAGTTTTTATCTAAATCTAAAACAGATCTAAAATTAAAGGTTTTTTTAAATCCCTATGTGAATATAAATAAAATATCTTATGTATTGGAAACATGTATAATGTAACCACCCTGAGTTCAAAAACGTTTGTTCTGTTCATCATTGTATGTAACATTCGGCAAGGTGTCTGTCACATAGTAGGTGCTCATTAAATATTTGAGTGAATGAACAGTTATAGTGGAGCACATGGGAACAAAAGGAGACTGCAGAGAGTTTATAAGAAATAAAATGTTGAGGAACAAACAATAAAGTAAATGATACTGTGGATAAGAGGGAATAGGGAATGAGATAAAAGAGAAAAAATAACAGAGCCATAGATAAAGATGGTAAAAAATAGAGCAGGATAAAGACTAACAACGCAAGGAAGAGAGGAGAGAAAAACAGATTTATTGTCATTTTGCTATAGGTTGAGACAATAGGGCTTGCTCACTGACATAACGTGACTTGTGCTGTTGAAATGCTTCCTCAGAATGGCTAATGTGTCCAGGCTAATGTGTACTCACATTGAAACTATCTCAGAGTTCTAACATTGTTTATATTAAAAGGAAAAACATAGGAAAAACTAAGATAAATTATTCTTCATTATCCGCAAATGAGAAAAATATATCTATAACATAAATTTTGAGGCATCCTAATTCTTGTTGAAGGACATCCAGAAAGTGTTCCATTTATACTCAAGAGCTGCAAAATGAATGTAGCAAAGACCTTGATCCATATTCCTTCAAACAACCCATCATGTTCCCTCTTACATTCTGAAGACATTGACCTCTATTCAAATGAAGTGGGTATTGATGGAAAAGATATTTATTCTTGACATGTTAGATTTATTGAGCAACCTTCTGTAAAATGTCCCATATTTTAGGACCATTTTAATAGCTTTAAACAAGAGATTATAGATTGTGATTATTTCCTCAATAAAATAAAAAGGCAAAGAGAATTGTTAGATGAAACTGGAGATGTAAGCAAGGTCTAAGATGCACAGAGGTGGAAAGGGAAGGGATGGGACCCTGAAAATGAACTTGGTTTATTAAACATCAAAATTGCATAGGCCCAGCTCTTTTCCCTGCTCCTGAATGTTTTGGCAAAGCACATCTTTAATACATTCCAATAGATTTCATAAGAAAAAAATATGATTTGGAAATTCCTATTTTTTTAAGGATATATTTTTATTCAATCATTCATTCTACTGGGACCCTTTCCTAACTTTCTCTTCTCTATAAGTGTTTTTATTTATCTTTATTAATGACTTTGCATTTTAACATCAATAATCATTAAGTGTCAGGAAAATGTGGATGTTTATGCAAAATGATTTTTGAAAAGTTCCAAATGTTTTGCCATTAAGGTTTAAGCATTTGAATACTTAAAACTGAATTACTTTAGGCTATGTTGAGGAAAAGATTTCCAGGATGTTAAAAATTGCAAAAGAGACATAAATGGAAGCAACAGCCTCTTAAAGGGATTAACAAGAAATAAAATTACATTTACAAACCACAATACTTGTGTTCTAATAAAATGATTCTGTACACCCAGTTGTAAAAAGACAAAACTCCCGTTAGAAAAATCATCACTTTGCAAGATGTTTAAACAAGGACATGACTATGGTACAATAAGAAGAATAAATTATAGTGCCAGGAAGTAGTGTGTGGGTGTATTTTTGTCATTTATATTTTATAACACAAAGCAAAACTTTTAATAGATTAACTATCAGTTATTAATTCCTTACAGTTCTTTGTTCTATAATGTTTATTCAATGGTTACCTTCTTTTATGGATTGTTAGGTCAAGCGGCATTTAAAAATATATAATTAAGATGTTTGTCCTCCTAAACTGTTATTTCCATGCCAACATACTTAGTATTTTAAGGCTATTTTGAATTCTTTTATATTATAAACTAGAGGCCCAGTACACAAAAATTTGTGCACTCGGGGGGTGGGGGGTCCCTCAGCTCGGCCTGTGCCCTCTCACAGTCTGGGACCCCTCAGGGGATGTCCACCTTCTGGCTTAGGCCCACTCCCCGGGGGATCGGTTCTGAGTGGGCAGTCAGACATCCCTCTGACAGCCCTGGAGCCCTCAGCGGATGTCCACTTGCCAGCGGGGAGCAGGCCTAAGCTGCAGTCGGACATCCTTAGTGCTGCTGAGGAGGCGGGAGAGGATCCTGCCACCACTGCTGTGCTGGCAGCTATCAGCCTGGCTTGTGGCTGAGCAGAGCTCTCCCTGTGGGAGTGCACTGACACCAGGGGGCAGCTCCTGCATTGAGCGTCTGCCCCCTGGTGGTCATTATGTGTCATAGTGACCAGTCATTCCCAGTCTTTCTGCTATTAGGGTCAATTTGCATATTACTCTTTTATTATATAGGATAGAGGCCTGGTGCATGGGTGGGGGCCGGCTGGTTTGCCCTGAAGGGTGTCCCGGATCAGAGTGGGGGTCCCGCTGGGGTGCCTGGCCAGCCTGGATGAGGGGCTGAGGGCTGTTTTCAGGCTGGCCACGCCCCCAGTGACCCAAGTTCCCAGCCTCTCCTTTTTTTTTTTTTTTCAGCAGGTATCTGGGATTTATTTATCTTCTATAATTGAAACTTTGTAGCCTTGAGCAGAGGCCAGGGGAGGCTGGAAGCAGGTATCTGGGATTTATTTATCTTCAATAATTGAAACTTTGTAGCCTTGAGCGGAGCCTAGTGCCAGTTAGGGCAGGCGGGAAGCTTGGCTTCCTCCATCGCCGGGGGCAACCCAAGCCTCCTGCTGCTCCAGCTCCATGGCCACGGCCATCTTTGTGATGGAGTGACAGAGTGATGGTTAATTTGCATATTACTCTTTTTTTAGATAGGATGTATAATTTACTAGGTTTTACTTTTATTTACTATTTTCAATTAAATTAATTGGGTGACATTGGTTAATAAAATTATGTAGATTTCAAGTGCACAATTGTATGATACATGATATGTATACTGCCTACCACCCAAAGTCAAATCTTCCATCACCATACATTTGGCCCCCTTTACCCTTTACTGTCCCCCACCCCCTTCTCTCTGGTAACCACCATAATGTTGTCTGTAAGTAATTATGTCTGTAAGTTACTGTTTGTTTGCTTTTCTTGTTTGTTAATTTGATGCTTTCAGTTTTATATCACACATATGAGTGAAATCATATGGTTCTAGACTTTTTCTGACTTATTTCACTTAGCATGATATTCTTAAAATCTATCCATGTTGTCATAAGTGGCAGCTTTTCTTATGGCTGAGTATTGTTCCACTGTATATATGTACCATATCTTCTTTACCCAATCAACTATTGAAGGACACTTCAGTTGATTCCATGTCTTGGCCACCATGAATAAGGTTATACTTTTATATTTGGGGTATATGCACTAGGATACTTTAATATGTTATAATAATTTCTAATGAGAGCCTTATACTTCTTTCTTAGTTAAACCCCACTGGAAGAACCCAAGAACGTCCCATTTCACATGGAACACCTTTGAATAGTGGACATTGCTCTAATGAGGTTTCTGTGCATTAAAAAGTTGATGCCTGTTCCAAAAGTACTTTACTCAAACTCAGGGAGTGATAGAGGTACCAAGAGACTCTAACACATTATTCAATGGTGACACCTATTACAGCACTCAAAAACATCACATTGCATAAGTTCTAATGATCTCTCTCTAGTACTCACTATGGAACTTTCTTGAATGCTTTACCTTTAATGTCTGCCTATTCATAATACATTAATTTTTCTTTTATTTTTGTATTCCTACTAGTTTTATTAGCTGTATTATATTTATCCCTTCATTGTTTCTGGGTCTTAATGTTAATTTATATGATATTGGAAGTTTATAGCTGCTCAGTGGAGGGTTAGTTTTATTTATGTACTTCAAAAAATTCTCTACATTTGATGAATGGATTTTGGAGTGAGAGGAAATTTATTGTGGAGTACTTTCCGAATATCCCATCTCAAAATCCCCTTTCCTAATGCATAAAGTGCACAACTTGACATGACTTCTCTTAATAGGGTTGAAAATGAATCATGAACAATGTTTCAGAAATAACACTGCCTGTAACTTCCAAAACTAAAGGAAAGAAAACAAAGAATTCAAGAACAGCTGAAAATAGGCAGAGCAAACAGAAATGCTGCACATTATGTTTGCCAGAATCAGAAGAAAAATAGACAGGAATAAAATTTTCTTTTTGTTATATCTGCTAGAGAAAAAAATGCATGGGCTTTTGATGCTTGCCGTCATAGATAATTCCATGTGCCATGAAGTCAAGGAAATAATAAAGAGCAATAATGCAAAGCTGTGGTTAGGAAACATACCTGGCCCAGTTTTCTACCTTAGAAAGAATGATTAAAGATAATAGAGGCAAAGGTTGCCTTAGTCACTTTCCAGAAGTAAAGATACTGTCCCTTTCATATGGGGTATGTTTTTTTGTGCATTAAGGGCCACTAGTTGTTCATTTCAGTTGTGTGCAAGTCTTGACTAAGATTTCTTGAGCAGGGTACATACTGTAAAGCAAGAAGCTGTCCTGAGAGATATAAACATCTAAATAAGTCCTCAGAGGAGATTATGTGCCAAGCAGGAGACAAATTCAGTCTACTTAGATCTGATGTCGAGTTTCTAGGGATTATGCTAATAAGAAAATTTTTGTCAGGAAACATTTATTCTCATAAAAGCTATTGTCAGGACAGCTGTTAACAGCATTAGCAACACCAATAAAATTAAGATGCTCTCCTCCTTATGCGTAAAGGCTGAAAAATCTGCCTACCTGAGTTGGGCTCATAACTATACACAATAAATGCACTAAACTACTCTTGTGCAATAAGCAAAAATGATACTATACAAATCATTTTCAGAGGCTTTGCTGCTAAGTACCCATTATAGCTAGACACAGAGTATTAAGAAGCAATGGACCATATTGTACTGGCCCATTTATACTGTATACACACTGGATAATCATTGTTGGTATCAAGGGTAATCCACCAGCATGCACTAGCTAGAACTGTGACATAAAGAAATGAAGTGTTTGAAGGGGTTATGGAACATGAACAGAGCTAGTCTTAATAGCTATAAATGCAGGCTTGAGACCAGAAATCAAAGTAAAACAGAATGTTCTTCCCATCCTCCCCTACTTTATTCCTAAAATCTATTAAAGCATTTCAAATAGCATAGAAAGCCATCTCATGGGAGATTTCCCCAATCCACAGTAGTCTCTAAGGCACAAGGAATCAGCTTTATCAGATTTTGCTAGAAGAGACCAGTGAGTAGGGAAAACCTGCATTATTTTGGCCAATGATTTTCATGTTCTTTTTTATGTTTTTAATATATTTTATTGATTTCAGAGAGGAAGGGAGAGATAGCAACATCAAAAGAAACCTGAAACACCAGAAAGAATGTATGCACCCCCATATTCATAGCAGCACAATTTACAATAGCTAAGATCTGGAAACAGCCCAAGTGCCCATCAGTAAATAAGTGGATAAAAAAGCTGTGGTACAATTATACCATGGAATACTATGCAGCAATAAAAAAGAAGGATCTCTTACCCTTTGAAATAGCATGGAGGGGTCTGGAGAGTATTATGCTAAGTGAATAAGCCAGTCAGAGAAAGATAAGTATCACATGATCTCACTCATATGTGGAATCTAATGAACAAAATAACCTGATAAACAAAATAGATTCAGAGGCATAGAAGCATGGAACAGACTGTGGAATCTCAGAAGGAAGGGGTTTGGGGGTGGGAAGAGATCAACCAATCTTATAATGCATAACCCAAGGACACAGACAATAGGGTGGTGAGGGCCTGGGGTGGAGGGGTTGGGGTGGGCTAGAAGAGGTCAATGGGGGTAAAAAGGAAACATATGCAATACTTTCAACAATAAAGACAAAAAGGAAGGAAGGGAGGAAGGGAGGAAGGGAGGAAGGGAGGAAGGGAGGAAGGGAGGAAGGGAGGAAGGAAAGAAGGAAAGAAGGAAAGGAAAGAAGGAAAGAAGGAAAGAAGGAAAGAAGAAAGGGAGAGAATCAACGATTGGCTGCCTCCTGCATTCCTGCATGCCCCTCGCTGGGGATCAAGCACACAACCCTGGCATGTACCATAATGGGAATCAAACCATGACCTCCTGGTTCATAGGTTGTTGCTCAACCACTGAGCCACTGAGCCACAACGGCCCGGCTTCATGTTCTTTTAAAAATTTTAATTTTCTTTACAGGTTTCTTGAAGTATAATTGATATATTAATAAATTGTGCATACTCAAAGTGTATAGTTTCATGATTTTGACATGTATATCCATGATAACGAGTATATACATCACTCTAAAAAGTTTCTTGTGCCCATTTGTAATCCTTTCCGACATATCTTCCCCATCCTCCTGTCCCAAGTGTCATCAGGCAAATAGTGATTTGCTTTCTGTCACTATAGATTAATTTACCTTTTCTCAAATTTTACATGAACTTATTTCTATTAATTGAATTGTGCAGTGTCTTCACTTTGACTGGCTTTTTTTTACCTGCCATAATTACTTTGTATGTATCAATGGCTGCATGTGTATCAACAGTTTCCTCAAAATGATTTTGCTATATATAATTATTTTGAGTGTATCAAGAGTTTATTCCCATTTATTGCTAAATTGGGGCCTCAAAGCCTAAACAAGTCTGGTTCAATCAGAGTTTTGGCTTCAATTAAAGGTGATGCATAACCCATGGACACAGACAATAAATGCAGTGAAGGCTTGGTGGGGAGGATAGGGCAGAGAGGTTCAATGGGGGAGGGGAAGGGGAAATCTGTAATACTTTCAACAATAAAGATAATTTTTTTCAAAAGATGATTTGTGTGACAATGTTTGATGATGTCTTACTTCTGTCATACAGTGACAGGAAATATCAATAAAATCTTTTTTCTTGCTACCAGCTAAATAGTTCATTCGTTACTGGCTCAGCTGCAAGTACATGCTTCCCTGTTATGAGAATGAACATCTTATAGCTGAGAACAATGATTACAAAATCCAAATAGACTAAATACAAAGGTAATTTGTCCCAAGGCAGTATATCAAGTTGCTAAGCACACAGATCCTCGGTTGTACACTGCCTGTATCCAAAACCCTCTCTAGCACTTATTAGTTGTGTGACCATCAAAAATATGCCCCATATTGTGATTCTGTTGCCTCATCTTTAAAATTGGGCTGTGTCTAGTTAACAACTTTTGTAGGGACAAAATGAGTCAATATATGTAAAGCAGTTTAAAAAGTGCCTGATACACAGTTAAAATTATGCAAGTGTTAGTTATTGTCTGGGTAGTTATTATCCTGTTGATGACATTTTTTTATAGGCGACACTCCTGATCCACATACTAGTAATGTTACTAAAGCAGAAATGTTTTTTCAGCTTTCTTTTAAATCCTAACCCAAAGATATGTTGTTGGTGGTGATTTTTTATTGATTTTTTTCAGAGTGAGAGAGAAATACCTCAATTGGCTGCTTCCTATACGTGCTCCGATAGGGGATGGAGCCTGTAACCTAGGTATGTGCCCTAAATAGGAATTGAACCCACAACCTTTTGGTGTACAGGACAACACTCCAACTGACTGAGCCACCTGGCGAGGGCTTTTCAGCTTTATTTTTTAAAAATATATTTTATTGATTTCAGAGAGAAAGGGAGAGGGAGAGATAGAAACATCAATGATGAGAGAGAATCATTTATCCACTGCCTCCTGCATGCCCCCTCAGCTTTATTTTTTATTTTTTAAAATATATTTTTATTGTCTTCAGAGAGGAAAGGAGAAGGAGAGAGAGATAGAAACATCAATGATGAAAGAGAATCACTGATTGGCTGCTTCCTGCACACTCCACACTGGGGATCAAGCCCACAACTCAGGCATGTGCCCTGACTGAGAATCAAACATTGACCTCCTGGTTCATAGGCCAATGCTCAACCACTGAGCAACACTGGCTGGGCCTCAGCTTTATTTTTGATTGCATGTTACTATCAATATATATAAAAGGCTAATATGCAAAGTGTCCCCTCGAGAGTTCAACCGGGAGGCTGTGAGTTTGATTGCTCACCATGATGTGCGCTGATCACCAGGGGGCAGTGTGGAATGAAGGAAGGCTCTGGCCAGCAGCCGGCAGCCGGGGAAGGGAGGTCCTAGCCAGCAGCTGGAAGGAAGGCCTCAGTTCGGCAGCCAGAAGACCTTGATCAGCCCTGATCACCAGCCAGGCCTAGGGACCCTACCCGTGCATGAATTTCATGCACCGAGCCTCTAGTTTAGAATAAGACCAAAGATAATGAGATAATGGAAATGTATGACAACAAATCCCCCTTAGGAACGTATTGGTTCTTCTCCTCTCTATTTAAATATTGAACACTGGCATCCAATGCACCATAGCATAGCCTACAGTTGCCACTTTCCTCTTACAGTCTACGATTAGGAATTCCAGTGTGGGTATCAAGGTGCTACGACGCCCTGTGAAGGAGATGGTATCTGAGAGAACCAGAGGAAGCCTTTCCTATGAGGTGTTTTGTGCTTCCAACTTTGTATCATAGATCTAAAAAATAAAATAAAACCCATATTATTAGCTAGATTCAGAAAGTCCTATTTTCATCTAGAATATATCAGCGAGAGTCCATCATAATGCTTGAAATATTATCAGGAAAGTGGGTTGCTAGATTCCCTTGCAATTTACTAAGTTTGAAATGGTTGGATGGGATCACCATGACCTTTCTTTGGGAAAGAAGAAGTGGGCAACACGGGGAGAATGATCAAGATCCCAGGCAAGTAGAGCCCAGTTTCATGGGACTAGAAATCCATCGGAAACCAGGCAGAAGTTCATACTTGGGAAAACCGGTGCCCATTTGGTGAAAGTCCATGAGCACAGAAGGAACCAGAGATTTGTGAAGCACATTTTCCTGTGGAAACAAGATTGATGTTTGGCCTACTGGTAATGTGAATGGGGCTCATAAGATTTTTTATTGAATTTATTGGGGTGACATTGGTTAATAAAATTATATAGGTTTCAGGTACACAATTCAATAATATATCATCTGTATATTGCAATGTGTGTTCACCACCCCAAGTCAAGTGTCCTTCCATCACCATTTATTTCCCCTTTACCTTCTTCTACATCCCTCTACCCCCTTCTATGAGTCTTTTTTATCTTTGCTTAATTCTTTTATCCTTCTCACCCAGCACCCAACCCCCTCCCTCCTGACAGCTGTCAGTCTGTTCTTTATATCCATGAGTCTGTCTCTACTTTGTTTGCTAGTTTATTTTGTTCATTAGATTCCACATATAAGTGAAATCATATGGTACTTATCTTTCTCTGCCTGGCTTATTTCACTTAGCATAATACTCTCCAGGTGCATCCATGCTGTCATAAAAGGTAAGATTTCCTTCTTTTTTTACAGATGAGTAGTATTCCACTGTGTGATTGCACCACAGCTTTTTTTATTCTACTTGCAGGTCTATTTCAGGTGAATTCAGAAGCTCATCCTCTAGGATGTAGGTTTATAACATCTGCTGTTGGACTGGGTTGGGGAAAGCAGAGAATGGCAACACAGTATGAAATAAAAATGTATGTGTCTTTAAATGAAATGACCACAATCTACACTAATAAAAGAGAAACATGGTAATTAGTGTACGACCGCTACCCTTTTCATTGGCTAATCAGTGAGTATATGCAAATTAACTGTCAGCCAAGATGGCGGCCGGCAGCCAGGCAGCTGGA